>NC_061115.1:48273360-48324200 GCF_002878395.1 Capsicum annuum
CATTTCTAATCAATTCTAATAGAAATCAAATACGAGTCCAAAATAAAATTCTATAAAAGGAGTTATGATTTCAAATTATTTTTCATCAATTTTTTCCTAGCTTTTTCATTGTTTTATTTTTGGATCTTTTTCATCTTTTTTATCATAATCTTTCTCCAGCTTTGTATTTTTTCAAGTTCTCCTATTATTGTCTTCTATGAATATTGCAATAATAAAAGTATTTTTAGCTTGATATAATGTAATTTGAAGTGTTAGTTGATAGTTAGCTATATGGTCTTTGTTTTATTGCTTTTTAGGATCTATACTACATGTTAGATTTTGATTTTGGTTTTATTTTTTTGATATCATCCTGTCATGTTCTATATAGCTTTGTTTCGTCGTTTTGAGAATTTTATTTTATGTATTTCACTATTTATCTTTTGTTTTTGTGACAGACTTTATGAAAAAACTATGATGTTGTTAGCTCTTGATAGATGACTTGCAATTGTCTTTCATCACAATTTTCAGGTTGACATCTTCTATCTTAACATAATCTTTTCTGTTATTATTAATATGTTAAAAGTAGTTGTAAACTAAAAACACTTTCTTTATATTTCAAAAGAAATTGAGTTAATCAAAGATTCCTTTCAACTCATTATCAGGCAAATTAGGTTCAAGAAAAAAATAAATTCGTAGAATATTTTGCTTATTTATAGAACTCAATGACTATATATGTTTTGTAAGTGCACAACAAGTTTTTTTTTCACGATTTGTACTATTTACAATAAGTTTAGTGCTTCTCTTTTTTCTCTTTATTTTTTAGGTCAACTTATTTCTCATGTGGTGTTGCTTTGTTACAAGTTTCAACTTTTTATTGACTTCGAGTTGCGTAAATCACCACGTTAAGATGTTATTTTAATTTTGAAGGAATTCTCATAGCATCAAAAGGATCAAATTATTTATGCAACGGGATGATTTGTACAAAATCTTAGAACGTAACCTCAATCGCTTCACCTGAGGTTGGATTTTTGAAGTCACAGATATATTGTTGTGCTAAAAGAGCAAAGGTAATCCAGAACTTATTAATAGAGGAGGCCCGTTATTATCTGTTTTCTTTGTTACTATCTGCTATTTCTTGTACTTCTGTTACTTCATTTTTGCGGCTGCTTTGGACCACTCTTTCTTTAAGCCCAAGGGTCTATTGGAAATATCCTCTCTACTTGAGGTAGAGGCAAGGTCGGGGTACACTCTACCCTCTTCTGACACACTTTGTGAAATTATATAGGGCATGTTGTTGATGTTATTATAATCTTTATTACAAAGTATGCACCGGTAACACTATCTATACGAACTTTATGCAAATACAGTTCTGCATTATCTAAGAGAATGAGTTATAGTGAATGCATGAGGAAGAAGCTTCCATATATGAAAAATGTGTCATTACGGATCGAAGCATTTTTCAGTAAAAAAAGGGCGATTTATTAACATAAAATTGCTTGGTTCATAGATGTTATTTGAGGTGTAGACAACCTTGGGAGTTCAAAACCTTTCCCTTCACAAATATAGTGGAAATAAAAGTGAATGCAAAGGGTTACATGTAAGATTACTTCAGTTCCATGAGCTACTTCTAACTAAGAGGGTGGAAGTTTGAGTCACCAAGGAAACAAAGTGAAATGGGCCACTATTGACTCTTGAGGATAGGGAGTTTCGAATGAATTTATCGTACTGGAGAAGAAAAAGAAGATTAATCTTGAGCTTAGGAGTTCTGTAGTGGGATTTATCACATTACAGAAGAAAATAAAGAATGCAAAGGTTCTTTTTAAGCATGACTTTACGATTAGGAATATAGAATAGTAATAGGCTAAATCAATTATGCATGCATTGTCACAAAAAAAATAATAACGATTCATGACCTTTACTACACTCTATATCAAGTAGAGGTTTCACCTAAAAAATAAGCATACATAGAATGATAATGAGGCACCAAGAGAACTGAAATTCATAAAGTAAAATATTACAGATATGAAGATGATAAAAATTAGGAATTGAGGACCCCAAGTCCCTAACCCTCTATAGTTTAATTGTTGCGATATCTTTTTTTATAAAATTGAAATAGTCAAAATTTAATCATATATCTATTTTGACATAATGTTTGATTACAAAAAGTATTCAAAGCATATAAAATAAATTTACTAAATTATTTAAAGTTAAGCATGTTGTGAATTTTGCTGAATTTAAGATACACTATCATTCATTATCTTATATGATATATCATTTAAATAGATATAATAGTTATTTTAACATCAATACTATTTTTAAATATTCTTATTCATTTTTGGTATAATTTTATTGGTTGATGTGAGATACACGTGCAACGCACGTATTCTAACCTAGTATTTTTAATAATATGGATATGTAACTTGAGAAAATTGAAGGAAAGGTGTCTTTTAAGTCTTGAATGAAGGATGGGTGACATTGACCAACTTAAGGGGTCAAAAATAATTAGAAAACTTGATTAAGTTAATTGTGGACTTGATTACTATTTTCAAAACTTTCTAATCTTTTTAAAAATATAAATCAACCCACACCCCTCTCTTCCAAATCAACCATCTCTCTTTCCTCTCTCTCGAGACAGTCTCTCAACTCTCTCCCAACCAATGTTCCGCAAAATTTCTCCCTCCAAGCTCCGGCGATAAATAGCTGGGTGAGTTTCTTTTTAACTTTCGACCATCAATCGACGTAAAAAAATAGAGGAACTTGAGCCAACTTCTCCGGCGATAACAACTTCGAGTTCTTCGTCGCCCCATTTCTTCTTTCACAGATAAAAAATTATGACTTGAGCCAACTTGTCTATTGGTTAACAATTTTAATATTTCTTGCTTAAATTAAAAATGTGGACTGAATAAAATCCTAATTTCTGGCATTTCTTCTCTACTCTTTTCGGTTAAAATATAACTTTTTGTTGTTATTTTAGTCCTTGTTATCGAATTGTTGATTCTATTTTTTGGTGATTTTTGGTCACCATTGATGTTATTAGTGTATGTGTGTTGTGTTGGTGTTGCTGGGTTGATTTGTTGTTTTTCTTGATAAAAATGGTAATGTAACAGATTAACTATCTGATGCAATAGATTAGCCATCTGACGCAATAGATTAGCCATCTGATGCAACAAATTAACTATCTGATGCTACAGATTAATCATATGATACAACAGATTAACCATCTGATCCAACAGATAAAATATCTGATGCAACAGATTAAACATCTAATGCAATAGATGAACATAACAGATCTTTCATTTATACGACAGGTGGCTCTTCTATTTGGAAGAAATCTAAATAATATTGATCCAATAGATAACTCATTTGAAAATAGATAAGTGATCGATTTCAATAGATGTGTGGCCTATTTTTATTTCCAATGGATTACTCATCCGCTGCAACAGATTGCTTATATGCTACAATAGATATCCTATCTGGTGCAAAAAATGAGTGATCTATTTTTATTGTCTCCAATAGATTACTCATCCACTGCAACAGGTTGGTTATATACTGCAATAGATAACCTACTTGGTACAATAGATGAGTGATTTGTTTTTATTATTTCCAATGAATTACTCATCTACTGCAATAGGTTGCTTATACGCTATAACAGATATCCCACCTGGTGTAACAGATGAGTGATCTATTTTTATTATCTCCAACGAATTACTCATCCGCTGCAACAGGTTGGTTATATGCTACAACAGATAACCTACCTGGTGTAACAAATGAGTGATCTATTTTTATTATTTCCAACGAATTACTTATCTGCTGCAACAGGTTGGTTATAGGGTGCAACAGATATCCTACTTTGAGCAACAGATGAGTGATCCATTGGAAATAATAAAATAGATCACTCATCTGTTACACCAGGTAGGATATCTGTTGCTACCTGGTGTAACAGATGAGTGATTTATTATAATTATTTCCAACGGATTACTCATCCGCTGCAACAGGTTGATTATATATTATAACAGATAACATTCCTGGTGCAACAGATGAATGATCTATTTTTATTATTTCCAACAGATTACACATCTGTTGCAATAGGTTGGTTGTATGTTGCAACAGATAACCTTCCTGTTGCAATAGATGAGTGCTCTGTTTTTATTATTTCCAATAGTTTGCTTATCTGTTGCAACAGGTCAGTTATATATTACAACAAATAACATACCTGGTGTAATAGATGTGTGGTCTGTTGGAACTATTATTTTACTGTTTGCATGTTAGATTTACTGTTATCCTTTTTTAATGATGCATCAATCAATTATAATTTATTTTATATTTCTGTTAATTTAAGATAATATGGCTCCCAAAAGAAAAGAAATTGAATCAAGTCTAAGTAAAGGAATAATGAAGCAGCTAGGCTACATCCACCACTCTATGAGCTTTCTTTACAAGCGTTATCTCTATCAGGAGCATAATTAATGAACACGGGGAGGAGGAATATTTCAAAATAGATGATTCAAATACTAATAGACCTTCCACCGAAGAGTTGGTCAAACCCTTCAGCACTAATCGTTATCCTGTGAGAATGCAGCGCGATAGTGCCATAGATTTAATGAGTGATTTTGTGATTAAGTCAGCCATGGAAAAATCTTTCGACGACTTCAGAAAAATACTCCAAAAATAAAAATTGGATTCTTATTTTAGGGAAAGCTTCTTTGGGCAATATCTTGATTTGTCAGAGGAAAACAATGCTCGTTTCCAAATGAAAATGGTATATGATCTTCTCAAGCATAGGTTTATATATGAAAACAAAGATAAGATGGATGAGGTGTGGATAAATTACTGTGGCATGCCTGTTTCTTTTCGTTAGAAGAAGTTTACCATAGTTACTGAACTAAAATATTAGCTTCCTCTTTTTTCTCAAGTTATACCTACTCTAACCCTAAAAAAAACACCTCACACACCCAAAAAAAGCAAAGGCAAGTCGAGTGATCGAGATGACCAGGTGTCCATTATTGTTCCAAGCTTCAAAAACAAAAATTTGATAAAAGCGTTGAAAGGTAAAAGACTTTCAAAGAAGCACAAGAAATCATTGTACTTGGTTTAGTTTGTACATAATATTCTTTGGGTGAGAGACTTTAACAGGAATATAAGCCTAGGTTTAATAAATTTCTCCAAGGAACTTGAGGCATTTAATAGCTATCCTTGGGGTTATGTGTAACACCTCGTATTTTCCTAGCATAATCTAAGTCCCAATACATGAGTATTCATATTTTAAATTTATGAAACACTCATTATTTTTCAGTTTAGAACCTGCCATTGAGTAGGAAATTCAATTAGCTTTCCAAAGATATAAAATTCACCTAAATTCGATAACCGGGTAAGAAGTTATGGCGATTTTAAGTTTCAGTCACAAAAACCCATCATTTTAACCTTTAGCGCATCGTGGAGTAGGTCAATCTCCCATTTGGCAAATTCCAGTAAAGGTCCGCGATCCTG
The DNA here is from genome assembly GCF_002878395.1 of Capsicum annuum. NCBI lineage: Eukaryota > Viridiplantae > Streptophyta > Magnoliopsida > Solanales > Solanaceae > Capsicum > Capsicum annuum. Next base: position 48,278,827 of record NC_061115.1, read on the forward strand.
GCACATCGCGCCATAGGTTAATTTGACATTTGTCCATTTCCAGTATCGAAACGCGATACCACCACATTGCGGTGAACTTCCAGGTCCCAATTAGTGAAGGACCATGATTTTCCTGCGTTATGCCATAGACAAGTTTCCCAGTTGTCTGATTCCAGTGACATGATGTGATAGCACTGTGTCGCGCCAGTCCAGAAAATTAAGATTTTCAGTCAGTTCTGAGTTTTAATTCCAAGGGCTTTTAAGTACTTTTCCCTTGTCCCAGTCAGCCCCAAACATGAAATCAAGTCCCTAATAACCTAATTGGGCATTATATTAATCAATTTTTCCCAAAAATTGAGAACATTCTCTGAAGTAGCAAAACCCTAGCCTTTAAGAATCAAGGTCAAATCTCAAGAACTCTCCATCAATCCTTCCAAATTCATCATCCCAGGTATGTTAGATGTTCATCCATGGACTTCTTTCATCCATGGAGTCCAAGTATCCATTTTAATTTCAAACCTATCATCTTTATAAGGTTTATGATATTAAATTGTTATTTAAAACTCTGAATCTCCATGAACTCCCATGAATATTGATTTTATACGATACTGTAATGGAATTATCGTTGTTATCAAATCCCCCATGTTTTAATATTGTCATTCTTTGAATTAGATCATGATTTAGTGTTATAACTATTGAAGTCATGCTATTATTTCAAGTTTTATACTATTCTTATGAATTGACTAAACTATGAAGTACAAGTTTTAATAAAATGCCTACAAGAGTGATTTATTTAATAAGAGCCTTCATGTTTTGGTCTTCAAGATTTAGTGTCTTTTCAGTATTGTTGTTTTAAGTCCTGGGGGTATCGAATACCCGAAAACCATAGCTACTTATTTATTCTAGTCTCGGTACATTTCAGAATAGTCTTCAGATTATATTATGAGCATTATCAAAATAGTCAGATATCAGTTATTGAACTCAGAATAGTCTAGTATCTCAGTGTCTTTTAATTGGGAGTATGATTTAGAACCAAGCGACGAAGGGATGGTGGCTTCCCCGTCAGATAGGCAGATTCATTAGTAGCAGTCCCTATACTCCAGAACTACGCAGGTAGCATAGGATATGAGTAGTCACCTGTCAGAATAGGCCTGACTATCTCATAGGGGTCACCCGTCTGTTCAGGCTTAACACCCTTAGTCCTTTGGATATTATATTAGTTTAGTGGATCCACCCAGCCATTGTTAGTACCCGTGGCATGGTATTAGCACCCTTCCAACTGGGGTTACAGGTTGGACTCCGATTAGCTCAAATTAGGGAATATCAGTTAGATGATACCTCCAACAGTCTCAGAAATAGTCTTAGTTATAGTCTCAGCTCAGTTATTCATTCTTAGTGTTATTTGACCAAAGCATACAAATTTCAATTTACAAATTTTACTCAGTTATGTTATATGTTAGTCATGCATCCTCACTATTTATAGATTTCCATGCATTTTCAGTATCTATAGATTCCATACTCTCTACTCAATACTCCATGGTTTATATGCATATCCAGTTAGTTATTAGTTCTGTTTATGAAACCATGCATACCACCCTACCTCATTTAGCGTACCAGTACATTCAAAGTACTAATCGCATACCTTTATTTTATGCTAGGATGAATAATATCATAGGTGCTGACGCTCAATTCCCGGATCATACTTAGTCCCTCAGATCATCAACAGTACAACAGCAGTGGTGAGTCCTCATCATCTGAGGACAGATTATATTACTTCATGTATTTATCTTAGTAGTTACTAGAGTTAGTTGGGGCCTGTTCTATCAACTCACAGTATCCCGTTTAGAGGCTTTTTAGACACTACAGTTAGCTATTTAGACTATTCAAATTTTAATATTTTTATCATATTCATAATTCAGTAGTTATTTTATTATTAAAACCTTATGGCATTTTAGTTATTCTTTCGCATTCATGATTATATTATTCAGTGCTCACAGCAGGTACCAGCTCATGGGTTAGCTGGTGGTCCCTTGGGACAATAAGCACCGTGTAACAATTAGGGGGTAGTCTCGGTACATTACAAACTTGGTATAAAATCCTAAGGTTTTAAAGTGTACTAGCAACTCTAAAAACCGCATTAAGTAGAGTCTTGTGCATGGGTGTGTAGCGCGCCATACTTATGGGTGAGAGGCTATAAGGAGTTTGGGTACAAGTTTCCCTTCTTTCAAGTATTCATGTCATAGGATTGAGCATGAGCTCAAGTTAAACACTCAGTCTAATCCATTTTCTCCTTTCGTTTATAGAACATGACTCCCAAGAAGAACGGAAGAAGAACAGGAACTTAGCCAGCTTCTCAGCCCATCCAGGAAGATCCTCTGGATGAGCATGTCTCTCATGTGGAATTCAGGGCTACTTTTACTACTCTAGAAAACTCTATAGCAGCATATAATGAATAGCCAACCATTGTTCCAGCCAACCCAGTGGCTAATATTGCTGCCGTCAGAATTCGGGACTTCACCAAAATGAATCCTTCTTTCTTTATGGGGGTTTAAGTCTGAAGAGGATCTATAGGAATTCTTAGATATGGTTCAGAAGGTAACGGATGCTATGGGGGTGGTGTCTAGTCAGAGTGCCAAGTTGGCTACATATCAATTGCAGGATGTAGCCCATACTTAGTTGAAGAAGTGAAAAGTGGATAGAGGTGTTGATGCAAGGCCTATAGAATGGAAAAAGTTTGTTAGGCTTACTTAGATAGATTCTTTCCATTAGAGCTGAGGGAGGCCAAGGTGTTAGAATTTATTAATTTAAGGCAAGGCAACATGAGTGTGAGTGAGTATTCTCTCAAGTTCACTCAGTATCTAGATATGATCCTCATGTGGTAGCTGACAATAGGTTCAAGATGGGTAAGTTTGTGTCTAGAGTGTCTGATAGTGTGGTTAAGGAGTGTAGGACCGCAATGTTGATTAGTGAGATGGACTTGTCTAGGATGATGGTCCATGCTCAACAGATAGAGGAGCAGAAGATTAAGGAGAGGGAAAGAGAAAACAAGAGAGCTAGGACGGTTAGTTTTAATTTCAATTAGCCAAAGTCAAAAGGTGGTAACCGTCCTAAGCTTTATCAGAGGTCTTTATCCCCAGTACCTTCTTCAGCTAGTGCCCAAGTACCCAAATTTAGAAACTACAATAGGGATAGGACACCAGGCTCTAATTCCCAAGTCAGTGTTAATAGTGCTCGTACTAATCCTTTATATCAGAAGTATGGCAGACACTATCAGGGTGAGTGTAGAGCGGGTAGTGATGTGTACTTTGGGTGTGGCAAGCCAGGCCATTGGATTCAAGAATGTTGAGTAGTTGCTCAGAAAGGTAGGGATGCACACCAACAGGGCCAGTCCCATCAGTCGTCAATTTCATCTGGCCACCCAACTCAGTAGGGTGCCACTTCCAGTGCTACCAGTGATCAGCATCCAAAAAGATTATATGCTCTTCAGTCCCGCTAATATAAAAAATATTCTCCTAACATAGTTACTGGTATGTTGCAGGTCTTTCACTTATATGTTTATGCTTTACTAGACCCTGGAGCTTCTTCTTTTTTTATAACTCCATATATAGCCATCAATTTCAGAGTCAGTCCCCAAAATCTAGCAGAGTCCTTTTCAGTTCTACCTCAGCGGGCATTTCCATTATAGCTAGACAGGTATACAGGAATTGTCCGTTCACAATATCTCAAAACATTACTTCAGTTGATCTTATGGAGTTAGAGATGATGTATTTTGACATCATTCTCGGTATGGATTAGATCCATTCATGTAATGCCTCAATTGATTGTAGAAACAAAATAGTTTATTTTTAGCTTTGAAATTAACTAGTCCTTGAATGGAGGGGTAGTACTACAGCTCTTTGGGGTCAGTTGATTTCATACCTTAGAGCTAGAAAGATGATATCCAAGGGGTGTGTATACCATCTTGTACAAGCCAAAGACTCTAACTCAGAAACTCCTACTCTTGAGTTAGTCCCAGTAGTAAATGAATTCTCAGATGTATTTCCTGAAGATCTTCCTGGAGTTTCTCCCAAAAGGCAAATTGACTTCGAAATAGACCTTCTCCCAGATACTCAACCTATATCTATTCCGCCATACAAAATAGCTCCAGCTAAACTCAAAGAACTAAAAGAATAGTTGAAGGATCTCTTAGATAAGGGATTCATCAGACCCAGCATCTCCTCGTGGGGCACATCTATTCTATTCGTGTGTAAGAAAGATGATTCTCTCAAAATATGTATTGACTACCATCAATTGAATAAGGTCACAGTCAAAAATAAATATCCACTTCCTAGAATTGATTACTTGTTCGACCAACTTCAGAATGCCAGTTACTTTTCCAAAATAGACCTCAGATCAGTCTATCATCAGCTTAGAGTCAGGGAATGTGATATTCTAAACTCAATTTTCCAAACTCGGTATGGTTACTTTAAATTTCTAGTCATGTCCTTTGGTTTTATGAATGCCCCAATAGCCTTCATGGACTTGATGAACCGAGTGTTCAAGCAGTACTTGGACATGTTTATCATAGTCTTCATTGATGACATTCTTGGCTATTCTCATAGCAAAAGCGATCATTCAGACTATCTCAGCATAGTGCTTCAGACTCTTAGAGCTCACCAGTTGTTCGTTAAATTCAGTAAGTATGAATTCTGGCTAAGATCAGTAACATTCATTATTCATATAATTTCCGGTGATGGCATTAGAGTTGATCCTCAAAAGACTGAAGCGGTGAGAAACTGGACTAGACCCAACTCTCCATTAGATATTAGGAGTTTTTTGGGTTTAGTTGGCTATTAGAGTTGGTTTGTTAAAGGGTTTTCTTCTATTGCACCCCCCATGTCCAGATTGACTTAGAAGAAAGTTAAGTTTCAGTAGTCAGATTCTTGTAAGAAGAGTTTTCAGAAGTTGAAGGCTTGACTCACCTCAGCCCGAGTCTTGACTCTACCAGACGGTTTAGATTATTTTGTTGTGTACTATGATGCATCTATAGTAGGTTTGGTTTATGTCCTCATACAGATAGGTAAGGTCATAGCCTATGCCTTCAGATAGCTTAAGCCTCATGAGAAGAATTATACGTCTCATGATCTTGAGTTAGCAGCAGTAGTGTTTGCCTTAAAGATTTGGAGGCATTACTTGTATGGGGTGCATATAGATGTGTTCACAGATCACAAAAGCCTTCAGTATGTGTTCTCTCATAGAGATTTGAATTTGCGTCAGAGAAGATGGTTAGAGTTATTGAAAGATTATGACATGAGTATTCTGTATCATTCGGGAAAGGCCAATGTAGTGGCTGATGCTCTCAGTAGAATGTCTATGGGTAGTGTAGCTCATGTTGAGGATGGTAAGAAGAAGTTAGCTCAGGAAGTTCATCAGCTTGTCCGACTAGGTGTCCTCTTAGCCTACTTAGCAGAGGGTAGTGTGTGGGTGTAGAGTAGTGCTGAATTATTTTTAGTTTCTGAGGTGAAGGAAAAACAGGATATAGATCCCAGTCTAGTTATGTTGAAAGAATCAGTCAGAGATCAGAAAGTGGAGGTTTTCTTCCAAAGGGGAGATGGTGTTTTACGTTGTCAGGGTAGATTGTATGTGTCTAGTGTAGATGATTTGAGGCAACAAATTATTGCAGAAGCACATGATATGCATTACTCTATTCATCTAGGGGCCACTAACATGTACCACGAGTTGTGGGAGATCTATTGGTAGAGTGGGATGAAGGAAGATATTGCAGAATTTATAGCTAAGTGCTCTACATGCCAGCAAGGCAAGATTTAGCACCAGATGCCTAGTGGGTCCATGCAAGAGTTCAATATTCCCATATGGAAATGGAAGGAAGTGAACATGGACTTTGTGATAGGTTTACCTCATACCCATCGATAGTATGACTCTATTTGGGTTATCATAGACAGGATGACCAAATCAACTTATTTCTTGCCAGTCCATACCTCTTATTCAGCCAAGGACTATGCCAATCTCATTCTCAGAGAGTTGGTTATGTTGTACGGTGTTCCCTTATCTATCATCTCAGATAGAGGTACCCAGGTTACCTCTCACTTCTGGAAAGCATTCCAAAAGTGTCGTAGTACCCAAGTCTATCTCAGTACCACATTCTACCCTCAGACAGACGGTCAAGTAGAAAGGACCATTCAGGCTCTTGAGGATATGTTTAGAGCATGCGTTGCTGATTTCAAGGGTAGTTGGGATGACCATTTGCCTTTGATTGAGTTCGCATACAATAACAGTTATCATTCCAGTATCCATATGGCTCTATTTGAGGCTCTCTATGGAAGGAGATATAGATCTCTAATTGGTTGGTTTGAAGTAGGTAAGGCTGCAGTAGTAGGGGCTAACTTAGTGTTTGATATGTTAGAAAAGGTTCAGTTGATTAGATAAAGGCTTACGGCTGCCCAGAGCCAACAAAAATCATATGTTGGTGTAAGAAGAAAGGACCTCAAGTTTGAGGTCGGTGATTTTGTGTACTTGAAAATATCTCCCATGAAAGGAGTGAAGAGATTCGACAAAAAGGGGAAACTCAGTCCCCGATATATCGGTCCCTTCAGAATTCTCAGTTGTTTCTGAAAGGTAGCTTATGAGCTTGAGTTGCCTTCAGATTTAGCCTCAGTACACCCAGTATTCCATGTCTCATTGTTAAAAAAAGTGTATTGGTGATCCATTTGTAGTTTTTCCCTTAGAAAGTGTAGATATTCAGAATAGTCCTTCCTTTGAGAAAGTTCCAGTTGAAATTCTTGATCATCAAGTTCGTAGACTAAGGAACAAAGAAGTTCCACTAGTAAAAGTTTTTTCGAGGAATCAGTCCATTGAGGGAGCCACTTGGGAAGTAGAAACAGATATGTGGACCAAGTACCCTCATCTTTTCTCCACAAATCCAAATTCAGTATAAGGTACCAATCTTTTTAAGATTTTTCTTTCTCTGTCATGATCAGTTTCAGCCGCACATCATATTCATTTTAGTTGTGCATTAATGAATCAGTTTAGTCATGCATTCCATGCATCAAACCTGCATATTCAGTGTGTAAGCTCAGTCCATTAGTTCCCTCAGCTTAACCAGTTTCATTTGGGGATGAATGATCCCAAAGGGGAAATATTATAACACCTCGTATTTCCCTAGCATAATCTAAGTCCCAATACATGAGTATTTGTATATGAAATTTTTGAAACACTTGTTATTTATCAGTTTAGAGCCTACCATTTTGTAGGAAATTTAATTAGCTTTCCAACGATATAAAATTCTCCCAAATTCGATAACCGGGTAAAAAGTTATGGCGATTTTAAGTTTCAGTTGTAAAACCCCATCTTTTTAACCTTTAGCGCGTCGCGGAGCAGGACAATCTCCCACTTGGAAAATTCCAGTGAGGTTTCGCGATCCTGGCGCATCGCTCTATAGGTCAATTTGATATTTATCCATTTTCAGAGTTGAAGCGCTATACCACCGCATCCTAATGACTTCCAGGCCCCAATCAGTGAAGGACCGCGATTTCCCCACGTCACACCATAGACCAGTTTCCCAGTTTTCTGATTCCAGTGACGGCCTAATAGAGCGCATCGCACCAGTCTAGAAAATAGAGATTTTTAGTCAGTTCTGAGTTTTAATTCCAAGGGCTTTTAAGTACTTTTCCCTTTTCCCAGTCAACCCCAAACACGAAATCAAGTCCCTAATAACCTAATTGGGCATTATTCTAATCAATTTTTCCCAAAATCAAGAACATTCTCTCAAGTAGCAAAACCCTAACCTTCAAGAATCAAGGTCAAATCTCAAGAACTCTCCATCAATCCTTCCAAATTCATCATCCTAGGTATGTTAGATGTTCATCCATGGATTTCTTTCATCCATGGAGTCCAAGTATCCATTTTAATTACAAATCTATCATATTTTCAAGATTTATGATATTAAATTGCGATTTAAAACTATGAATCTCCATGAACTCCCATTAATATTGATTTTATACCATACTTTAATGGAATTACCGTTGTTATGAAATCCCCCATGTTTTAATATTGTCATTCTTCGAATTAGATCATGATTTAGTGTTATAAATGTTGAAGTCATGCTATTATTTCAAGTTTTATACTATTTCATTGAATTGACTAAACTATGAAGTACAAGTGTTTGATAAAATGCCTACAAGAGTGATTTATTTAATAAGAGCCTTTATGTTTTAGTCTTCAAGCTTTAATGTCTTTAAGTATTGTTTTTTTGAGTCTTGAGGGTATTGAATACCCAAAAACCATAGCTTCTTATTTGGTCTAGTCTCAGTACATTTCAGAATAGTCTTCAGATTATATTATAAGCATTATCAGAATAGTGAGATATCAGTCATTGAACTCAGAACAATCTAGTATCTCAATGTCTTTCAATTGGGAGTAGGATTTAGCACCAAACGAGTATAGGGATGGAGGCTTCCCCGTCAGATAGGCAGATTTTTTAGTAGCAGTCCCTATATTCTAGATTTATGTAGCTAGTGTAGGATATGAGTAGTCACCCGTTAGAATAGGCTTGACTATCTCGCAGGGGTCACCTGTGAGTTCATGCTTGACAATCTTAGTCCTTTTGGATATTATATCAGTTTAGTGGATCCACACAGCTATTGTTAGTACTCATGGCATGGTATTAACTCCCTTCCAACTTGGGTTACAGGTTGGACCCTGATTAGCTCAAATTGGGGAATGTCGGTTAAATGATACCTCCCACAGTCTTAGATATAGTCTTAGTTACAGTCCCAGCTCAGTTATTCAGGCTTAGTGTTGCTTGACTAAAGCATACAGATTTCAATTATTTTAGTATTTTGGTTTATAGATTTTACTTATTTATGTTATATGCTTGGTCATACATCCTTAGTATTTACAGATTTCCATGCATTTCAGTATCTACAGATTCTATGCTCTCTACTCAGTACTCCATGCTTTACATGCATATTTCATTAATTATTAGTTCTGTTCATGAAACTATGCATACCAGCCTACCTGATTGAGCATACCAGTATATTCAAAGTACCGATCGCATACCTTTCTTTTGCTCTATGATGTATCATATCATAGGTGTTGACGCTTAGCTTAGTTCTCGAATCACTCTTAGTCCCTTAGATCATCAGCAGTATAATAGTAGTGGTAAGTCCTCATCATCTAAGGATAGATTATATTACTTCTTGTATTTATCTTAGTAGATAGTAGAGTTAGTTGGGTCCTGTCCCATCAACTCACAGTATCTAGTTTAAAGGCTTTTCATACACTACAGTTAGCTATTCAAACTATTCAAATTTAAGTATTTTTATCAGATTCACAATTCAATAGTTATTTCATTATTAAAACCTTATGGTATTTCAGTTATTCTTTCCCATTCATGATTATATTATTCAGTGTTCACAGCAGGTGCCCGCTCATGGGTTAGCTTGTGGTCCCTCGGGATCATAAGCACCGTGTAATGAATAGGGGGTAGTCTCGGGTCATTACATTATGAAAGCTTCAAAATGACTATCAAATATTTGTTAACTCCGTTAACGTCAAAGACAGACAACTTATATGGCTTTCCATGGGATTTCATGGTAAATCTTTCTTTTATTATGATATGATTCATTTTTTTATTTAATATTATTTTTGATTTATTAGCGTTGTGTTATAGGCTTGGGCATTTGAAGCCATTCCTTATTTGAGACAACAAGTGAACTACCAGGAAGAAGTTGTCTGTCCAAGAATCTTGAGATGGTTGTCGGTTAAAATTGATAAAAATACAAAATTTCTTGATCTTTTAAATCCTCCAAAGAAAGCAGTAAGTTTATCTAATCAAGTTTTTATTTTAATTAATTATTATTTTAAATTATTTCATCATCATTCTAATATATGTACTAATTTATTTTAGATTTCCCATTTGTGGCTTGTTCCGACCAATTGAGAGTAGAAGATATCATTTTTTCTTACTTCACGGTCTGTGCAAACTTTATCGGACCCTAACGTCATTGATAGAATAAAAATAGAATTGTTTGAAGCAACAACCATCACAAGAAAAACAATTTTGGAAGGTGGGATTGTTGTTGTTAATGATGGCAGTGGTAGTGGTACTACTGTTGAGGCTAATAATGCTCCTCTTACAATTTTTAAAATAACAAGTCATTATGATTATGATCATACTAGTTATACAGATTGTGCCACTTTTAGAAAATGTTCTGCATGCAAATATCAAGACTACATGGCGAAACATGATGGAGTGATTAATTCTATTAATGCACTAACTGCTTCTGTAAAGGAAATGACATCTAAGAGGGGTGTTATTCCATCAAAGAGGATTTCATATCCATACACTCCACTAGAGATCAAGGTGGATAAGAAGAGAAGGAAAGATATTTTTAGGGCATCACCAAGCATCGAAAAAAGAAAAATTACAATGCCTCTGTCTTTGTCATGCACCGTTGTTTAATGTACAAGGGCCACAGGAGAGTAGTATGAGCTGAAGAAGGTAAATGTATATCATCTGGTCCAATAAAAAAACAGGAACATATCTGTTTTAATAGATGATACATCTACTGAAAATTATCAAACAGATATATAAATCTATTGCAACGTTGTCTAACCTGTTACATCAGATGCGTTATCTATTGCAACATATGTCCGTCTGTTTCAATAAATCAAACAGGTTTTCATACTCTTTTAATTTGTACCAATAGATGAGCCTTATGTTGGAACAGATGGGTCATTTATTCGAAATTATCGTAAAAATCTATTTTACCTGTTCAAATTTATCCCAGTAAATGATCCATCTATTGCAACTTAAGATTCATCTATTGCAATAGATAGATAATCTGTTGTATATTTGTAATTAGCATTGACAATTCTGGATTTCTAGGTGGATTTCACAGTAGAAGCTACTGCTGAAGAGCATAATATCATAGTTGATAATCCATCAACTGCTTCCAAAGAAGAAGAAAAAGTAGAGCCTGTCAGTTTGGGAGAATGAAAGAATTACCCGTTTGAAGGGTTCAACATCTCAGACGAGGCTCCAAAAAAACTAACAAAGTTGATCAATGACTATTCAGAATGGATTGTCGATGGACTATTAAAGCATCATGCCGATAGGTACATAAATAAATTTTAAAGATATTGATTGATATAATTCTTGTTGTAAAAACATGACATTGACACATATAAATCATCATGTAGAAAATAAAATGACGAATACAATAAAGAAACAAATTGAGTCTTGATTTTGATATGTTCGACTTTGTTGTTGCACATCCCGGAACAAAGAATTGGTTCTATTTGATGTCACGGCCCCAAACTTGCTGGAATAATGAGGATTAAATGCCATACATATTACTATTAATTAATACTCTATTTAATTACATCTGTGTATTAATTTTTACATCACGTAATTTGAAATATTTGATAATATGTGTAGTACATCGATGCCATTTTTTACTACCTCCGAAAGAAGGCCAAGTTGCAAATACAAGAACAATATAGATACACGATAGAAAATTATTTGTTCAAAGTTTACATCAATAATACCTACGATAGGTATTGTCAACAATAGCCAGAAGTTTCCCGAAATGAGAAATGCTTAATTAACATCATCCAAGGTTTTAGCATTCCAACTGGCTTACCTTGACATTTGGTTGACGAAGTGTACATCCCAATTAATTATCGTGATGAATTCTATTGGGTGTTGGCTTTCGTCGTTCTAATAGAGAGGCACATCCGAGTTTATTACTCGATGTCATGAAGGAGACATTTTGAACCATCGTCTGAGATATAAAATCTTGCTATAATATTATCTACTTACCTTGATATGAGTGGCTTTTTAGACCAAAAGGTTTGAACTGATTGGTCAATGATTAAATCATACCAGGATAAAATGGGTAATCCATTTGATGTATAATATATTGAAGAAATTGCTCAACAAACCATTGGTATCCTATAAGTATAAGTATCATGATTTAGTTTCATTTCATAAATTTCACAATTCTTACATGAACTACAAGATATGGATTATTTATTTTTTTAAAACGTAGGAATTGCGGTATTTTTATTACCGCTTATGCCGAGTATTTGAGCGATGGGTTACAAGTACCAAATAATGGACTTGATGCCAGATTACTCTGTCAAATATATGTTGCTCTTTTATGGAAATATGGAGAATCAAAAATCCAAAACCTTGTGCAAGCGACATTAAAGATCCACGACAACCAAAGCCGAATTCTGTAGCATTGGATGAAGAACAACTTATCCGTATTGAGTAGATCTTTACATCTTGAGTCTATCAATGTAATAACCTATCCTCCTTGGTTAACTTATTGATCTATTTGTAGAGTAGATCATTTGTACCAATAATAATTTTTTTAGATTTCACTTATTTGTTAGAGTTATTTCATGTAATTTCCAAAGGCTTCGATTTATTTTATGCTGTCTATGAATATAATTTAATCCTTAGTTTTGAACTTGTTAATTGAAATAGAATACTAGATTCAAATATCATAACAAATAATACAACTCCTGCAACAGATGACATATCTTATCAGATAGATTTAGACATATGTTGCAACATGTAGGTCATTTGCTGGAAATTATATAGTAGGTCCATCTACTTTTTTGATTTGTTCCAATAAATTATCCATCAGTTGCAATAGATAGATTATATTTTACAACAAATTGTATATCTGTTGCGACAGACAGACAGAAACATCTGCATAATACAACAGATGACCAACCTATTACAACAAATAATCAATCTGCCATAACAGGTATGATATCTGTTACAACAGATAGATAATTTGTTGCATTATAAAAATTCAGCTTTTGTCAGACAAAGAAAAATTGCCACTACAATGTAAAGTGAACAAAGTGGCTTGAAATAAAAAATTATTATCGTGTTCGTTTTTGTCTTTGTAAATATTTTTCTTTATACATGGGCTCCAAGCATTTAGTTAGTACCCCATAAACCCAGACCTCTTGCATCTTTTCCACAATGGCAACGCATAGACTGGCCATTTCTGTGCCTGTCAGCAAACACTTAATGTATGCAAGCAAGTACGACCCACACGCGGCACCAGTTTTATTTTTTTGAAGGTGGATATTCTTATTTCGACCTTCAAAATCCCATAATTCCTTCTTCAAGACTTCAGCCGGCAAATAATCCATCAGTTTACTCTGCGTCAACAACTTAGGGAATAACCTCAAGAGTGGCTGCACATGGGTTAAAAACTTGGCCTCCTTGAAGACAAGTAAGTTGCAGCCATAAACCTTAATCTTTCTCTAGTCGAGTAGTATCTCAACAGTGAGAAAATATTTGACTTCCACGTTCATGACTGCAAGGATTCTCTTTGCCTTGGTCCAGCTCTTGCCGAGTGGATATGACCTCTTCCCTCTAACATAATTAATCATGTCTTTATCCCATTTGAACATAGAAACTAACTGACTAATTCCCCGGCCATCGGGACCAGTTTGACTGCAGAGAGTATCGTACCTACACTTGAAATTGTTGTAGAAGTTGAGGTCCATTATCCTATCGGCAGCATCATAAGCATCCAGGTATGCTGATTGTCTTCCCCTCATGAGACAAAGAATTTCATTAACATACTATGGTATAAGAAGATAAGTTTTAAATAGGTTAGTAATTGTAAAAAAGAAAATCAAAGTGGAAAGATTCTGTTGCTGAGGGTTCTCTAAATTAGTTCACAGATTACCCAGATAACAAAACTTATGCAACAAATGTGTATTATATTGCAACAGAATACCCAGCTGTTGTAACATATTACACATCTATTGCGTAGCTTCTTCTCATGGAGTAGATAGGAAGGCAAGGTTATCAAAAGTAAACTTACATCGTCCATGTACCACTCACGCATATTTATCATACTCGTGAAGTCTTGGGTATCAAATAAATACATAGTGTATTCTTGTGGAACCTTCATCTTATCAGTCATGATTTTTTGTAGTTCCTTCTTCTCTTTTTATCCAAGTGCCACGTATATTTCCACCTTCTTCAGCGGCCCCTGAACTTTAATAACTCTTGGAGTGGGAAGAGTTGAAACTTTTTTGGATTTTTGATTGGAGAGTGCTTGGCTAATTGCTATTTTCTTTCTCCTCACCGCCGTTGTAGGAGTGTATGGCTCCCTCACCTTCTTGGATTGTATGACACCCCTGTTGAATTTCAACTCCTCAGTATCTTTAGTAATAGCCTCTAGTTTTTCAAGGATTTTATCCTCTCTATCCTTGCACACTTTGTATTTGCAATGAGAATACGAGAGTGAAGCAGGGTGAGAGGGACCTATGCAAGGGGTGTTTTCAAATGTATTTATTTTTTTCTGAGCAGCAACATGCTCATAATCACGACTGGCAGTAGAAGCAGCAGGATGGCTGCCACCATCATCAACAACTCCACCAATAACACCCTCAGAAGAAGCACGCGGATCTGTTGTAGTAGGTTGGTTATGAAGAGCTTCAACATTAGGCTGATCTTGCCTAACTGCTCTTTTTATGGTTGTTGCTCCAGCCAATTCCTTCTTTATTAACTCCACTTTTGGGTTTGCTGTTGTATCAATAAGAACTAGAGTAATAAAAAAATTCGTCCCCAGCTTCTGCTCAGTAGGAACAGTCCAAGGATACACAACCAATAAAAAAGACAGAAGGCATTTAAATCATATCATATAATAATAATAATTTGTAGTCAGTTGGGTTATATGTTAACACAACCATCTTATGTAACAGATGATTTATCTGTCGCAATAGTTGATCTGTATGTTGCAATAAATTGACAATATATTGCATCAAATTACCCATCTGTTGCATAATTTACAGTAGATGGGTAATCTATTGAGTCGGGTTCAGGGAACCAGAGCAATAGATGGTTAATATATTGCGAAATATGGATCGTCTATCATAATAGATTACCCATCTATTACACCAATTGCAGTTGACGGGTAATCTGTTATAACAGATAACCCTTCTATCGCAATAAATGTCACATCTGTTTTAATATATTTCTTTGAGGCAAATTATTTTAGTTAAAAGAAGATGTACTGCATAATCCGGAGGGTTAAAGAGATCAACTTCCTTAATTTTTGGTTGTTCTTTGTAACCAACCACCTAAGGATCCTTAGATGAGAAACCTTATCTGGGTAATCTATTACCTGATTTTGGAGGGGAGGAATGGCTTCAAATGACCATGCATAAAAAATGTAACCAGGAAGCAAGCAAAAAAATGTCATAATAACTATCAATATAAATTAATAGATGAGTAAAAATAGTGATAAATTTTACCATGAAAGCCCAAGGAAAACTGTATAATGTGATCATCCCTATGTATAGATTTGTCAGTAAATATTGGACAGTCAAGTAGTAGCTGTCATATCCCTAGTGATAATCATTGAATTTCTCAAAATCATTAGCAAACGCCAACAAATTATCTTCTATGACTTTCCTGGTATCTCTTGCCAGTAAAATGGAATGGATAAACCAAACTAAGCATAATTTATCCTTGTAGTGCTTTAGTATATTTTTATCCTCTAGATCTATCATCAAATCCCCCGCTTTGTAGCTACGTTGTCCAACAATACCCAACAACCCATCTTTTTTCCCTTGTATTTGTTGGACCCTTTGTGGGTTGTTTCCTTGATAAGAGGTTCTTCTAGACGATCGTATCTCAAGCCCGTCACTATGCCAAACTCTTTCAATCAAAAACAAACTAAACTACCACAGTAGTTGATCCAGTCTTTATCCATCTTTTTTTGTCTTTCTTCGGATCTTTATCATCCCTCGCATACTTGATCCTGTGCTTGAGAAAACCATATACCATGTTCATTTGGAAACAGAGAGTGCGGTCCTCAAGCAGCTTAAGAAAGTATGCAAAGCAGCTTCTCTTAAAAAGTCCGTCTATGTTTTCATTCTTCATAATACCTCTAAATTCATCAAAATGTTTCCTCAACTGATATTTATGTACAAGATCACCGATTACTTCTTTAGGGAGATCTATCGGCATTGTAACTCAAAACTGTCGATACTAATGGTTTTGACAGGATCATGCTGGGATTTCGATATTAATTCATTCCTTATTGGTGAGAAGGATTTATCACTTTCCTCATCTTCATTTTGCCTTGTTGAGATTGTTCAGGAAGTTCCTCCGAATCTATCTGTACTCTAACCTTTTTTATTGGGTAGTCAGAAGTTGATTCACTTTCAGTTTCTTTTCTTTTGGGATACATATTTTAACTACAAATAATAAAAAAATAAAAAATACATTGCATTTAATGTCTGCATAATTTTTTAAAAAATGGTAAGACAAATTTCAATAAATTCTTCTACGCCACATTACAAAATAATACTTCAACAGATAACCCATCAGTTGGAATAAGTGGAGAATCTGTTTGAAGACCTATTTAATATCTCCCAATAGATTTTCCACCTATTGCAACAGGTGGACCACCAAGACCACCACCAACACCAGGACCAATGCCACCAAGACCACCGCCAATACCAACACCAAGACAGCTGACACCACCACCAAAACCACAAATACCGACACCACCACCAACAGCCACCAACAACACCACAAACACCATCCAATAATACCACAATAGTCAACAAAATATTAAGAAAAAAAATAGGGTTTTTTCAGGTGCTTCCTACCTTTTTAGCATCAAAACTCAAAATTGTTAACCCATTCTCAAAGATAATAAAACTAAAAGTCTCTTTTTTTATCATTAACTAAAAAGAATTATTTTTTATAATAAATAAAAATATAGAACTCTTATCAAACTCTGTTACCTGTGAATACAGAGAAAACAACGGATATAAGCGAGAATAAAGTAAAAACTAACAACTATATGGTCAAAAATGGGAATAAAATTGATTTGTTTTGAAGGGCTGAGTAATATGTTGAGTAGTTGTTTTTTGTATTATTGAGAGAGAGAGAGAGAGAGAGATACAAGAGCAAGAACTTTAGATTTGAAATGAGGAAAAGTTTTTCACGTAAATGGATGATTTGTATAGGTTGATTTGTAATTTTGGAAAAGAATGACAAGTTTTGAAATTGTTAATTTGGTCAAAATTAATCTTAATTAATTTTTAAATTTTCACAAGATATAGTTTTTAAAATATTAAGTTAATGAGAATCTTTTCAACTTAGAGTGATCGATGATGACTCGGGTCGAGATAAACGCAATATCAATACCATTCAATTGCAAAGACTAAATTGAAGTTGTAGTTGACCCTATGAACTCATTCATCCCTAGTTCTACCAAAACCAAATTAGTTACTAGCGTAACATTAAGTTAATGAGAAATTTTTTAACTCAGAGTAATCGATCAACGACTTGGGTTGAGATGAACGCAATACTGATTGATTGTGTTTTCTAGCCTTAGCATGCTTTCAAAATATCTTAGAAAAGATTGGAGACTTGCTGTAGTATGTGAATTTCGATAATTTTCAATCTTGCCTCCAGCTTGTCAATTTGGTCTTCAAGCTTGTCGTTGTCGTCTTTAAAGTTGGTATATAGTTCTTGGTCTTTTGTGAGCTCGATCAGGAACACTTTCTATAATGCCCTGAGTCTGTACCTCAGATTCCACACAGTGCTTACAACCCCGAAGAACCACAAGCTAACCCATGACTGATACTACTGTGAGCACTGAGTAACAATGTTGTAATAAATGCGAAAAAATAGGCTGAAATACAATAAGGTTCAAAACCTAAAATATTGATAAAAAATACTAACTGTAATAATAATTTGTACAACTAAATACTGTCTGAAAGTCTAGTCTGAAAGCCTCTATCTTTCTAAATATGGAGTTGATGGGACAAGTCTCCAACTAACTTCGACTACTGAAATAAACTGAATATTGAAATAATGAAATGATATGATAACTTTGTCCTCAAACTATGAGAACTCACTACTAGGTCTGTTGCTGATAGTCTAGGCTGCTATGTATGGTCAAGAAACCATGCATCTAAACCTATGATATAAAAAATCATAGCACAAGAAAAAAATATGCTCCAGTACTTTGAATGTACTAGTATGCTAAGTGGCTAGGCTGATATGCAAAGGTTCATATGCATGAACAATAACTGACTAAATAACATGAATACAACTGAATAAGAGTATATGCATAACTGAAACTGTTGAAACACTATTTATGCAATACTGTGCACATATCTACATAAGTTATGTCTGAGATCATAGTAACACTAGATACTGAGTTTTGATAACTGAATGAAAGATATCTGAGTTTATTGATAACTGTATTACTGATAGATGGGTGACTATTTCTGACAGACCTAATTTTGTAGAACTGAATTATGTTTTACACTGAGATTGAAACTAAAAATATGGGAGGTAATCATCTAACCGACAAGCCCCTCTCTGAACTGATTGGGGTCCAACCTGTAACCCCAGCTGGAAGGGTGTCAGTACCATTCCATGGGTAAAGACAAGTTCTGAGTCACCCTCATCTGGTAGGTGCTATGAACGAGAACGGTGGTACCCTCAACTGGCAGGTAGAGCACCTTATCAACCCTTAACTGGCAGGTTAATGTATCAATCTACACTGGCTACATAGTTTTGGAATGCCAGGACTGCTTCTAAGGATCGAACCCTCTACTGGCAGGTGAATCCCCATCCTTGGGTTCACTCGGTACTGAATCTTACTCCTAACTAAATAGATACTGAACTAATTTCTAAGGCTAGACTGAACTGTTACTAACCATGTTAACTGAATGAACTAGACTGAGTTCACTGAGTACTGTAATCGATTGAGTATTTTGAGTTCTATTTACGGACTAGATATACTGAGTTCTGTACTGAATGAATGCTACTGTATGTGACATTACTAAGAATATTCTGAAGGTACTATAATTCTAGGTAAACAGCTAGATTGTTGGGTATTAGATACCCCCAGGTCTCGATAACATGAAAAGTAAAGTATAGCATGATCTTGAAAAGCATTACAATGTTCATCTCATTCATAGAGATATTTTATCAAACACTTGTAAGATATAAGCTTGTACATATGCTAGCATGTCATGATTTACCCATTTAATCCACATGAGCAATTTATCAAATACTTGGGGAACATAATCTATGTGCATAATACTAATTAATATGTAGGCATCATGATTTCCAATCCCAACTTACAAATTCAAGTGCTTTAACATGAATTCACATAATACAACATACATGTCCAATAGATTTACATAAATCTTATAATAAATCATAAATTAGAAACCCAATTAACATCATAATCATGAATAATTCAAGCCTAACATGGAATTCATAAATTCAATATACTTAAAGTTTTAAAAGAGGTTCTTGAACTCCAAGGGTGGAAGGAAACCCTTGGATGAACACCTAACATACCTTGATACTTGAATTCATGAAGATTGATGGTGAATTTCTTGAATCTTTATCTTGACTTGATGGACTAGGGTTTGTAATTGAGAGGATTTTAGAGAGAATGAGTGATTTTGCCCTTTGGAATGATTGATTCGTGTTTTTGGGGGCTGAATAGAAGTGGGATAAAGACCCATTTACCTCTCTGGACGCGGAATTAAAAGGGAAAAAATCATGCCCAGTGATGCATAACTCGAGATCCCGCATCGATGGGCTTGGCACGATGGCCAATGCATCACATCGAGTCTATATTAATTCACTGGAATTGCACCCTGAAGCTGGAGAAAAATAGTTTTCAACACGATGGGTGATGCGGCGTGTTGAGATCACATCAACCCACTATTTTGGCATCCAAACTTGATTCAAATGAGGTCTAAAAAATCAAAAACTCACCCAAAGTGACCTATTGACACCTCTGATCATGATACAATTTAAAGATCGACATTTTAAGGTCGTAAGGATCGTGAAATAAGATTGCTAACTTTTGAAGGCTAAAATAATTCTAAGTATGGACACTTAACTGAAATTTTTAAGTTTAGGACCTCTTTCCCTGCTCTAGAGGACTGAGTTAAGCTTAGAATTTTGCGGGGTCTTACAATATCTCCCTCTTGGGAACATTCATCCTCGAATGAGACTGACTAAGCTAAGAGAACTTATGGACTGAGTTTATATATATATACTAAACATGCACAACTGAAGCATGATTACATGACTGAAAGTACTGATATACTGCATTATCATACTGACATGCTTAACTAAAGCATGACTGAGTTCAGAAAACATGACACATGATTGAGCTATGTCATGAAGGTATGCATGATATGAAAATACTATGCAAGTGAAACGATACAGAGTTGTAAAGGTAATCTAAGCATAGGACTGAATGAATTCAAGGGAAACTGTTACCTTGAGATGAGTTTGAGTTTGTGGATAAGAGATGAGGATACTTTTCCCATATATCTTTTTCTGCTTCCCAAGTATCTCCCTCAACGGACTGATTCTGCCAAAGAACTTTGACTAGAGGAACCTCTTTGTTCCTCAGTCTGAGAATCCTGTTGATCGAGGATTTCTACTGGGATTTCTTTATAAGAGAGACTATTTTGAACAAATATACTCCCTATAGGGACTACAACTGCTGGGTCACCTATGCACTTCCTAAGCAAGGAGACGTGAAATAATGGATGTACTAAAGCTAAATCTGAAGGCAACTAAAGCTCGTAAGCTACCTTTTCAAAGCGACTAAGAATTCGGTAAGGACCGACATATCTGGGACTGAGCTCTCCCTTTTTGCCAAATCTCTTTACCCCCTTCATGGGAGAGAATTTTCAAGAATATAAAATTACCGATCTCAACTGAGATCCTTTACTGAACATGCATAAACGGGAACATAAGGACATAACTGAGCCTGAAACGTGATACATGAACTGAATTAATCCCCTGAATACATAGAGTATGATTGAGATTGGAACTTAAGGGTCTACTTTGAGCACCCACTACTCCAAACTAGATTTATTACATAAAGAGAAAGTGGAAGGTTTAGGTCATGAAAGCTCGGGGGGCTATAGTGCATCTCATCTCCCCCTTGGGATAATACGACCACTGAAGGATACTGACTTGAATGAGCTACTGAGGAATTATTACCTACAAACTGAATTATGACTACATATCGGGGATCTAAAACTGAGGCATGATACAGGAACTCAGCTGAACTCGCAACTTCCTGGTTGCTCCATCTTGGAATAGTTACATTCATGAGACTTTAGATAGTGTGATTAGATGGAAAGATAGGAAACCAATCGATACAAACTTGTCACCTGACTGCTAAACTGGATTGCTGGCTATGAGGACTAACTCATGCTGGAAACTTATACTCGACTAGAGCCTCTCTTTTACACCCTTTCTATAGAGTTCTAATGGCTTTAAGGAGAAAGGAATCTTGGCATGGGCTGAATAAAACATCTGAATAAGAAATCACATCCTGACTAAAATTTTGTAGTGTGAGGCGAGGCCTACTAAACATTATTTAAGATAGAGTGACTAAGCCCTATGCACTGCATCTACAAATTTTCAAGCTTAGACGAGAATACTAAAAATATTCTCATAGGCGCTGAGCACGAATACATAAACATACTAACTTATATGATTAACTGAATGGTTGATAGTTAAATACTGGTCATGTAAAATTGAACTGTACTTAGTCTGGACTGAAACTATAGAGTATTATGCATATGAGGTAGGGACTGACTGAGTAACATGAGATAACAGAGCATGAATTCATGAAAATTGTATTATTTGAGAATGCAAGACCAAGCGTATAACATGATTCTGAAATAGTCTATAAATTGAGATGCTGAAATACTGATAACTATGTGATGGATACTGACATAAATCGAGGATCTAAATATACAATCACACTGAGCATTTTCTCAACTCCTCTTCTTATGAAAAATTCTAATTTCCCTACCTTCAACAACTAGATACAACTTTTTGCTAGCCATTTACTTAGCATACTAACCTGACATGCAGGCCTATTTTCATAACTACATCCTCGTGTAAAACAAGCATGAAAAAATCTTTCCTTATCATGAAATATTTACTCTCTCCCATCTAAGAAATCGCTCATCACTACATTATTTCATAAGGAGAGTTCACTAAAGGGTTAAAATATGAGGACCTGAAGCATGAATGAATACTAAGGATATATACTAAGGATTCCATAGATTTATCAAGAGATATAAACTAAGGATATACATGATATAATCTGAATTTAGCCGAACATTAGGAGTGTAGCATGAGTCATGAGAACAAGGAATGCTGTAAAGCATGACATAAGTACATGAGTTATGATCTGTATGACCTGAGTCTGGATTTTCTATATTCATGAAACATGATTCGTAATACTGAGTGAACTGAAACTCCTTATACTTAGAACTGTATGTGTATATGATTTTCACTACATGTACAATTATAAGCTATTATCATAGAGCTGACATGTAAGACATAAATAGATAATATACCATAATAAATGATGGGTTTTGAGAGTCTGAAGTACGGTTCTGATATGATCGGCGGGTTTATCCTCATTACGGGATTAAACAAGAGTGTCGTCTATTTAGACTATTATGAAAATGTATAAGTACTTCTTGAACACGCGGTTCATCAAGTCCATGAAGGCTATTGGAGCATTGGTAAGACCAAATGACATGACTAGGAATTTTGAAGTGACCATACTGAGTTCTAAAAGTTGTTTTCAAAATGCCACATTCTCTGACTCTGAGCTGGTGATAGCCTAATCTGAGGTGTATCTTAGAAAAATAACAGGCACCCTAAAGTTGGTCAAAAAAGTCATCAATTATGGGAACTGGATACTTGCATTTGACCATGACTTTATTTAGCTGATGGTAGTCTATACATATTCTAAGAGAACCATCTTTCTTACGCACGAATAGAACTGGTGCACCCCAAGGGGATATGCTGGGTCTGATGAATCCCTTATCTAGGAGATTTTTCAACTGTTCTTTTTAACTCTTTGAGTTCTGCTGGGGCCATTGTATATGGCAAAATAGAGATAGGCTGAGTATCTGGAAGAAGGCCTATTCCAAAGTTAATTTTCACTCGAGAGGGACTCCTGAAGATCTTTGAGAAAGACATTTGGGAATTAACATGCTATTAGAAATGAATCAAGATTTGGGGTCTCTAAACTAGAGGCCTTAACTAGAACGAGATGATAAACACACCCTTAGATATCATTCTTCTCGCCCTAAGGTAAGAAACGGGTTGACCCCTAAGTGCTGAAGTACTATCCCTCCACTCAAGGATAGGTTCATTCGAAAACTGAAAATGGACAACTCTATTTCTGCAGTCAACTAAAGCATAGTAGGAATAAAGCCAATCAATGCTGAGAATGATATAAAAATCTATCATCTCTAATTCTACTAGGTTCGCTAAAGTGACTTTCTGAGATACCATAACCAGATAGTTTCTGTATACCCATCAGGCTATGATAGATTTACCCACTGGGGTACAGACTGAGAAGGGCTCTACTAGGATTTTAAGACTGACTTCGAAGTCAACAACTATATAAGGAAGAAATTACAAAGGACAAAGAAGCTCCTGGATCTAGCAAAGCATAAACGTGCAAATAATAGACTTGTAAGGTACCGGTGACCACATCAGGAGAACTTTTTTGATCCTGTTGGGACTGAAGTGCATAAATCCTATTTGGGTGTTGCCCACTAGTGGCACAGGAAGTGGCACCCTGCTGATTCGGGCGACTGGACTGAGCTGAGGGACGGATATCCTGACTTTGCGAACCTGACTGAGGACAATCTTTGATTCTATTTCTTGGCTTGCCACATCCAAAACACAACCCACTACCAGCTCTACACATGCCCAGATGGTTTCTGCCATATTTTTGGCAAGGAGGATTTGTTTGGCCACTCTCTGGCCTTGGCGTTCTAGCCCTTTTATTCTTTCTCCCTTTTTACCTATATCTTTTCTCCTCATTCTGCAGAGCTTGAGTCATAAGACTAGATAGAATTGTAACTAGCTAATTATTTTGGGCTACTACTGAATAAGCTAAGGCAATGAAAAGAGTCCTGAGTTTGGAGTAAAACCCATGCTCATTCAGGGGATATGCCTGAATGGGCGGAGGCGCTAGCTGGTTTCCAGCTCTCTTTTCATTAGTCTTTTTGGGAGACATATTCTATAATTGGAGGAAATAAAAGGATTAAACGGAGAGTTTAACTTGAGCTCATGCTTACTCGCACGACATAAATACTGAAAGAAGGAAAAATTTTCCTAAAAAAGCCTCATAGCCTCTTATCCATAAGTATGACGCGCTACACACCCATGCACAAAACTCAACTAGACGCAGCTTTCAAAATTCCTAGGACTCTGTTAAACCTTAAGCTCTGATACCAAGTTTGTAACGCCCCGAGTCTGCACCCCGAATGCCACACGGTGCTTATGACCTCAAACTAACCTATGACTGATATCTGTTGTGAGCACTGAGTAAAAATACTATAATAAATGCGAAAAAATAGGTTGAAATTCCATAAGGTTAAAAAACTAAAATACTGATAAAGAATACCAACTGTAATAATAATTTGTATAGTTGAATATTGTCTGAAAGTCTAGTCTGAAAGCCTCTATCTGTCTAAATATAGAGTTGATGGCACAAGTCCCCAACTAACTCTGACTACTGAAATAAACTGAATACTGAAATAATGAAATTATATGATAACTTTGTCCTCAAACTATGAAGACTCACCACTAGGTTTGTTGCTGATAGTTTGGGTTGCTAAGTATGGTTAGGAACCCGCACATCTGAACCTATGATATAAAATATCATAATGCAAAAGAAAAAGTATGTGTTAGTACTTTGAAAGTACTGGTATGCTAAGTTAGGTAGGTTGATATGCAAGGGTTCATATGCATGGACAATAACTGACTGAATAGCATGAATACAACTAAATGAGATTACATACTTAATTGAAACTGATGAAACACTGTTTATGCAATACTGTGCACATATCTACATATATTGTGTCCGAGGTCATAGTAACACTGGATACTATATTACTGATAATTGGACGACTATTTCTGACAGTCCTGATTTTGTAGAACTAAACTGAGTTCTATACTGAGACTAAAACTAAAATTGTAGGAGGTAATCATCTAACCGATATGCCCCTTTCTGAACTTTAGGGTCTAAACTGTAACCCCAGCTGGAAGGTTGTCAGTATCGTGCCACAAGTAAAGATAAGTGTTGAGTCACCCTCATCTGGCAGGTGCTCTAAAAGAGAACAGTGGTACCCTCAACTGGCAAGTTGAACACCTCATCAACCCTTAATTGGCAGGTTGATATCTCAACCTACTATGCAGTTCTAAAATGCCATGACTGCTTCTAAGGATCATACCCTCTACTGGCAGGTGAGTCCTCATCCTTGGGTTCACTCGATGTTGAATCCTACTCCCAACTGAATAGATACTAATTAATTTCTAAATTGTTGTAGGCTAGACTGAACTGTTACTGATCGTGTTAACTAACTGAAATGGACTGAGTTCACTGAGTACTGTAACCGATTGAGTGTTCTGAGTTCTATTTACTGACTGGATATACTGAGTTCTATACTGACTGAATGCTACTGCACGTGACATTACTGAGACTATTCTGAAGCTACTGTAATTTTAGGTAAACAGCTAGATTATCGGGTATTAGATACCCCCAATACTCGATAACATGAAAAGTAAAGAATAGCATGATCTTGAAAAGCATTACAATGTTCATAACTTATTCATAGAGATATTTTATTAAACACTTGTAAGATATAAGCTTGTACATATGCTAGCATGTCATGATTTCCCCATTTAATCCACATGAGCAATTTATTAAACACTTGGGGAACATAATCTATGCACAAAATACTAATCAACATGTAGGCATCATGATTTCCAATCTCAACTTACAAATTCAAGGGATTTAACATGAATTCACATAATACTACATACATGTCCAATAAATTTACATAAATCTTGTAATAAATCATGAATTAGAAATCCAATTAACATCATAATCATGAATACATTCAAGCCCAACATGGAATTCATGAATTCAATAAACTTGAAGTTTTAAAAGAGGTTCTTGAACTCCAAGGCTTGAAGAAAACCCTTGGATGAACACCTAACATACCTTGATAATTGAATTCATGAAGATTGATGGTGAATTTCTTGAATCTTGATCTTGACTTGATGGACTAGGGTTTGTTATTGAGAGGATTTTAGAGAGAATGAGTGATTTTGCCCTTTGGAATGATTAATTACGTGTTTTTTGAGGCTGAATAGAAGTGGCATAAAGACCCATTTACCTCTTTGGATGCGGAATTAAAAGAGAAAAACTGTGTCCAGTGATGCATAACCCGATGCGCCACATCGATAGGTTTAATGTGATGGCCGACGCATCGCATCGAGTCTACGTTAATTCACTGGAATTGCACTCTGAAGCTGGATAAAAATATTTGTTGATGCAATAGGTGATGCGGTGCATCGAGATCATGTCAACTCACTATTTTGGCATCCAAACTTGATTCAAACGAGGTCCAAAAAATCTGAAACTCACCCGAAGTGACCTATTGGCACCACTGATCATGATTCAATTTGAAGATCGTCATTTTAAGGTTTTAAGGATTGTGAAATAAGATTTCTAACTTTTAAAGGCTAAAATAATTCTAAGTATGGATGCTTTGCTGAAATTTCTAAGGTTAGGACCTCTTTTCTTGCTCTAGAGGACTAAGTTAAGCTTAGAATTTTATGGGGTCTTACACTTTCTTTGAATTTGTGGCATTGTAGAATCCCTTCAAAAAACTTCCTTCATAAGCCTTAAATGATGCATGTGGGGTCGCTATGTATGTTTTAGGTCAAAATGTGTCGATGCACACTCAAGCAGTGGTCTTAACAGTTGAATAGATCACTTTTATCGAGCGTTGCTCAATGTAGCTTTTCTCAACCAACCTTCAAGGGATTTTATAAATTAATTATCAAGGATTTACGTGACGTTTGATCTAAACTGACTCTACTAAGCCTATCAAATGTTACGTAACTCCAGGCTCATTACCCAATCAAAAGCCTTTGCCTGAGTTAGTGGACAAATCAAAGGAGCTCAATCTCTCAGCCTTTCTGTTAATCGCTCTTCTTCCATATAGAGCACTAGATATCCACCATGCAAAAGTCTACACCATCGGCAGAAATTCTTGCCACATCAAAAGTCCTTAAAAGGCAAGATTAGCAATCTCTTAATATCACTTTTATGACTTTCTTGACGTCTTTGACAATTATATTGGAATGAACAAACCAAACTAAGCATAATTTCTCGCTATGTCCATTCTAATATATTGTCAAGAGATGTCAAGAAAGTCGTATAACTGATATTGATAGATTACTAATAATGCCTTCTAGAACTTTTGTTGTGGCAAGCATTTCTGTCGATGGTGTAGACTTTTCCATGGCGGATATCTAGTGCTCTATTTGTCCATTAACTTAGGCAAAGGTTTTTGATAGGGTAATGATCCTGGAGTTACGTAACGTTTGATAGGCTTGGTAGAGTCAGTTTAGATCAAACATTACATAACTCCTTACTAATTAATTTATCGAATCCCTTGAAGGTTGGTTGAGAAAAGATGCATTGAGAAACGCTCGATAAAAGTGAGCTATTCAACTATTGGAACCACTACTTGAGTGTGCATCAACACATTTTGACCTAACACATACATAGTAACCCTACATGTATCATTTAAGGCTTCTGAAGGAAGTGTTTTGAAGGGTTTCTACAATGCCACAACTTTGAAGAAAGTGTTCCTAATAGAGCTCACAAAAGACCAAGAACTCTATACCAACTTCAAAGACAACAATGATAAGCTTGAATACTAAATCAGCAAGCTGGAGGAAAGATTGAAAATTATCGGGATTCACATACTACAGCAAGCCTCTGATCTTCTCCAAGAAATGCTGAAAGCATGCTAAGGCTAGTAAACACAATTAATTAATCCATATTTCTAAGGAAGTAATGACACTCAATCTATCTTTCAATCTTATTTGTGGTTCCGATCAGGTCAATAGCAGTAGACCTAATCGGAACCACAAACAAGAAGGCATGGGATGCAATTTAAAATTTAGGAATTGCATCCTTTTCTTAGATTCCTTATTTTAACTGCAACTGTTATTGGCACAAGTTTTCTAGACTTATTGTACATCATTTCAACCCTCGATGCCCGTGGGGCTGCTTCTTGGTCTTCTACTCTTTTTTATCTAGGTGATAATCTCGATCACGCTACCTAGTTATAGCTCTCTAGCAAAGTGTCCATCTGCACTATTTTTTTAGAAAAACAACAGATGGATTTTTCATTATCGGATACACTTTCATATTTGCACTTGATTCAGATTTCTCATGTTTTAAGTCAACTTCATCAGCCATATTCGCTAGAAGCTCCTTTCTACCATATGTCTCTTCTTTAATTAGCTTTCAGATAATATAGACTTTCATCAACTCCCATTTCTCTTGCAAGCATTCTCCTTCAGCTCCTTCTGTCATATAATTATCTTCTCAAACAACCCTTCCATATAAATTTGGGTCAGGGGAATTTCTATTGGTTTTCTATTCTTACTTAATGTAGTGCGAGGCTTCGAAGGCCTTCTTAGAGTCCAGTGTACACTTTAAGTTAAGTCCAATCACTATTAGATATTTGTAATGATACCAAATATTGATCCCTTCTTAAAACTTGACACGCATAAACATGAGCAACAAGCGTCAGTAATTCATAAAAGGGTATCGGCACCATCATCATGCGGCCCTTATCCTTATCAATTCGACCCCATCAAACTTAAATGTACAATGCAGGATCTTATTTGAATGATCAGTGCCTAATCATTAAAAACTCACAAAAATATTATACTTTGTATGTGTTGTCTTGATAACCTTATTAGTAATACTTAACTCCTATACATGATAGTGGATCTATCCATCTGTACGCACCTTATTCTTCCTAGCCCATCTATGGCTTAAATTGAATAAACAGATGACTAACAAGTTGCAACCGATGCCATATCTATTTAAATTGTCAAACTATTACAGACATCTGTTATGATAGATAATCAATCTGTTGCAACATATGACATATCTGTTGGAAAAATCAAATAGATATATCCATCTGTTACAACAGATTGTCAATATGTTGTAAGTTATCTAACAGATAGAATATATTTTGCAACAGATTACCCATCTAATGGATTTATTTTAAAGCAATTTTTTTCTTTTCGAAATACAATAAAAGATAAAATGTTGTATTTAGATTTGTTTTTTTAATTTACATATTCGAAAAGTCACCAGTTTTATTTAATTAAGGGATGAACAGTCGTGACTTTTTTACTAACCCCTTCGAGTTCAATTATTTATAAATAGGTCCCTCCTTACTCGTTCATTTTACTACACTTACAAATATGGTTGATCCAGATTCATACAAGAAGATTCATATCGAGTCCTTGCGGAAACTTCAAAGGTAGTTTGATGAACTCCAGAGAAATTTGGCCAACTTCAAAGCAAGGCTGAGGAGGGCTCTGATGCTGCTGGATGAAAATTGTCCGGTTGACAATAATAGTAATACTACTTATAATAATGATAATAATAATAGCAGTAATAATAATTAGGTTATGATTTTATTTTAGTGTATGTATTTTCCCTTTTTATATTGGATTTACCTAAGGGATTTAAAAATCTATGTTTGGTGGCCGACTTTAAATTTTTAATTATTATTTAATATTTAATTATCATTCTATTTATTATTTATTGTCAACATGTCGACGGTTGGCGGTAGGGATTGAGCATTTGTGGCAACAGAGGTTAATCTGATACGACAGATGGATCATAGGTTACAACAAGTGGTTATTAATAAAAAAGGGTTATTGTTGTTATTGAGAGGGTGAAAAGTCATGACTTTTTAATTATTTAATATGAAAAATAGTTCGTAAATAAATAATAAGGAAATAAATAATAAACACAATTTATAACCGTAAAAAAATGGTTATTTAATATTAATAACTTATCGTGACTTTTCACCATTTTTGTTTTTAATTTTTTTTTAAAATTATTTATTTATTATATAATAAAAGTTACAATATTGGATTAATTAACTTATACGATGATTGTTAAGAAAAAGGTGAACAGTCGTGACTTTTTGTCTACTAAAACACATTCAACAATATTGTTGATGCATCAAATTCCCCATCTGTTGCGACTGATGTATCAGCTGTTAGGAAAAATTAAAAAAAAAACTATTAAAATAGATGGTCGATTTGTTGCAACAGATGGTATATCTATTGCAACAGATGGTTTATCTGATGCAACAGATATACAATCTGTTGCCGGAACTCAATAAAAATGGTTATTATTTTGTTGAAGAAACAGTTATAGAAAAGGTGTCTTCGATTTTTAAATTGAGAAAAAGGTTTTTTTAATAATAATAAGCTAAAAAGTCATGTTTTGTCATAATAATAAAAAACTCACCAGCTTGATTTGATTAAGTCATTTCTTTTCACAGAAAACAATAAAGAAATAAATGATAAACACAATTTATAACCGTTAAAAATGGTTATTTAATTTGAATAATTGACGTTAATATTAAATAAGCGTCATTTCTTTTCACATAAAATATTTTTATTTTTAAATTTATTTTTTAATTTATATAATAAAAAAGTCAGCAAATTTAGATTAATGATATGATAATAATTTAAAAAAAGAATATAGATTATATGTTGCAATAGATAGATTATCTGATGTAACATGTTTTCTATTTGTTGCAACGGATGATATATTTGTTGTCACAGATGAGTTATCTGATGCAACAAATATAGAATCTGTTGTCACAACTCAATAAAAATGGTTCTTAGAAAAATCTAATTAATAATAATAATCTGAAAAATCCTGATTTATCACAATATTTCTTCATTTAATTAAGTCATAACTTTTCACAGTAATAAAAAATATAATTAATAAATAGAGGTGAACAATTAGATTATATGTTGCAACAGATAAATTATCTTATATAACAAGTTTTCTATTTATTGCAACAGATAATATATTTGTTGTCACAGATGAGTTATCGGATACAATATATAAAATCTGTTGTCACAACTCAATAAAAATGATTCTTGGAAAGAACTAATTAATAATAATAATTTGAAAAGTCATGACTTATCACAATATTTCTTAATTTAATTAAGTCATAACTTTTCACAGTAATCAAAACTGTAATTAATAAATGGAGGTGAACAGTCACGCCTTTTTGTCACTCATTCAAATCTTTTTGTCACTCATTCAAATTCAATCTTCTATAAATAGGTCCCTCCTTACTCAATCGTTCATTCAACTACACTCTATTTATTTATTGTATCTTGTCTTTCATATTACACCTTTCACCACTTTCTCTTCCCTAACTCAGGTAAGTTTTTTTTGCAAATTTATAGTATACATTGTATTACATTTGGATATTCTTTTCTTTACTTTTATTTTTATTTTTTTTTGTCAATTCATATGTATTCTAGCTATGATTTTTCCAGTGCGGGACGTTGCTTTTCTGCAAGACGCTGTGACTGAACTTCGGATGCAGGTTCGTGACCTGCAATAGGAACTGGGAGCAGTTAGAGCAAGGATGCTCCGTGAGATCCGCAAGCTAGGGAGGGCCTTGCTGCTACCGGTTGAAGATTGGCCGACTGGCAATAATAATAATATTATTAATAATAATAATAATAATAATAATAATAATAATAATAATTAGATTATTTTTTTTCTTTTAGTCTATGTATATGTATTTTTATTTGTTTTTGTTTAATAAAAAAAATTATGTTTGATCAACTTTGACATTTTAATTCATATTTAATTTTCATTCTGTCTATTATCTTCTCAACAAACATGTCGACGACTGGACGTAAGAAATAATTTTAAATCCAGTAGCAATAGCAAGAGGTGAAATATATTAGTTATCTGTTGGGTTTATGGTAGGGGCTGATTTGTGTTGTTCCAAACAGATTATTCATATGTTTCAATAGATAAGCATTCTGATGCAACAGATAAGCAGTCTGATGCAACATATAATCAGTCTGATGCAACAGATAACTAGTCTATTTCAACAAATAACTAGTCTATTGCATGGCTTTGACGTTTTAATTTATACTTCCTTCGTCTCAAATTACCCGTCCCAAATTGAGATGGCACATTGATTAAGCAAAATAATTAATAACATTCCTAGTTTACCATAATACCCCTATTAAATGATGTTTACATTTTAATTTGAAAAAAAAAGTAATTAATACAAAGCGTAAAACATGGAATTTTTTTTGTCTCTTCTTGATTAATGAAAAAAGACAAGTAAAATGAGAAATCAAATTAGGAAATTTGGGACGGGTACTTTGAGACGGAGGGAGTATTTAATTTTCATTCTGTCTATTATCTTCTCAAAAAATATATCGACGATTGGACGTAAGGAATAATTTTGAATCCAGTAGCAATAGCAAGAGTTAAAACATATTGGTTATCTGTTGGGTTTGTGGCAAGAGCTGATTTGTGTTGTTCCAAATAGATTAATCATCTGTTGCAATATATTACTCATATGTTGCAATAGATAAGCAGTCTGATGCAATAGATAATCAATCTGTTGCAACAGATAACTAGTCTATTGTAACAGATAACTAGTCTATTGCAATAGATAAATCTTCTGTTACAACAGATTACCCATCTGTTCGATTTATGTTATGGGCATTATAGAAGCATAAACATGAATCCAACATATGAGTCTTCCGTTGCAACAAACTACTCATTTGATACACCAGAGTTATCTATTTAAATTGTAGACACTTATGTTCGATTCATGATCGGATTCTATCCATTGTTGAAAAAAAACAGCAGTAATTGTGTACCCAAAGGAAAAATTCGAATAAAAATCATAATTTTACTTACCAAAGTCACCTATGAAGTAATGCTAAAGTGGAAAGTGATGTAGGAAATAAAATTTAACCTAAGAAATTGATCAGATAGCAGCAGTAGCACTAACAACAACAACAATGGTCGATAAGAAGAAGATGATGATGATAATAAAGTAGAAGATGATGGTAATGAAGCAGAAGATGATGAATAAAGCAGCAGCAACAATGAACAACAATAATCGTGAAGAGAGAAAAAACAACAATAGATGAGAAGAGAGAGAAACACATCTTTTTCCCTCCGTTTCCTATTATATTAACTAACATTTGGATCAAAGTGTAAGTTAAAAAACTTGTGAGTTATTTTCAAACTTCCCCAACTTTTTAATCCATAATAAAGTAATTGTCACTTCCACTCAATTATTAAAACTTGTGTCCCTACACCCCATTTTAAAACTCTTTTATCGCCTACAACTCAAAACCCCATGTTACTTTAAGAACATATTTAAGTTAGAATGATTATAAGAATTAAACAGATTGAGTAATTTATATAGCACTATCTTAAATTATTGATATGAAAACATATAAAAGGATGAACTATGTAAATAGAATAATCATGATTAAGTTATTAATCTATATAAATTTTTATTCCTTTACCTCACGAGGTTCTTCCTAATGCCATTCTTTTATTTTATATTTGAATAGGTAATATTCTTTTTTTATAGTATTATATTTTTACTTTAATTTTAACTTGTAAAAGAAGACTTTTTAATGATATATTGGTTCTTTTGTTTTGCCTTTGTATTGTAAAATTTTGATTTTTTGGTAGAAAAGAATTTTTTAAACTAAATATAAGAATCAATATTTTATACTTTATTAAGGAATTAATGTTTTACGCTTTATTAAAGTTGTACCCTTTCTTTAAAATATTTTTTTTAATCTTTTCTCATTAATTTTACTATCTTTGTATTTATAAGAGTTTTTTCTTCAAAAAAAATTAGTATCATTGTAAGAGAACCTTTTTGAGATGGTGCGAAGCGCGGGTTCACAATATACTCTAGGGTTGAGGAAAATATTTTTGTGTATATTGATATGATATTACATGTGATTGATATCACTGTATACAATCAAAACATTCTACGGTCATTTTTCATAATTTAAGGTCCTTTGATTATTATTTAATATGTTAAAAATAGATTACATTATACATTTAATAACGTATTTTAGGATCGCGTAAAGCGCAGCTATATTTACTAGTTTTAGTAAAAGATAACTTATGACATCTTATTTACCGTAAGTTGCGAGACTAATTGAAATAATAGTCTATATTGCGAAGATAATGCATTATCTGTTAACTCTTGATTAATTCATGCAAATTACAAAGGACGATATCAAGTGTAGACATTTTTTTCGTGAAAGACATATTTGTTGATTTGATAATACATATACAATTTAATTAGTCCTATTTACTTTTGAGAAACAAATGATTATCTTATCTTTTATTGTTTTCGTGCACTTATTATTTAACCTATATACACATATAAACATCGTCATTGTAAAAACCTTTTACATAATTATAACTTTTCTTTGTTATAATAGATTATTTACCACATTTTTTAAAATATTGAATAGAGGTGAATTCAAAACTTAAATATAATGAGTTCAAGTTTGAAATTCTACATAAACCATTTATTTTATCAGGTTTAGATTTATTGTTTTCAAATATTTAGTGAATTATTTAACATATGTACACAATTTAAGTCAATATTACATAATTATTGTTTAATTATTTTTTAAAACACTTTTTTAGCTTCGATGAACTTTTCCCGTCTAAAAATGCAAATTAGATTTAAACAATTTTAACTACTAGATAAAATTTAAATTGTGATAGCTTCTCTATTTCTAATTGAATTTGAGATGAAAATCTTTTGATGCTATAGATAGCATTACATATGTATTTAAATTTTTAATAGATAAAGTCTAAAAAAAAAAAAAGGTCATGATGACTAAAACACAAGCAATTACTCACATTTTTACAATGACAGTTTCTTATGTTGGTAATTTTCATTACTTAAATTTTTTATTGACAAAAATTAAATGTTAAATCTTAGTCTAAAAAATTATTTTTTAATGTTGTAGCTTAAAATTTAACTAAATGTGATGAACACAGTTACTCATTAAAATTCTTTTTCATAGAATAAATTTATGATTTTACTTTTTCTTTTAGAATTCATATTCTAATATAATATTCAAGAACTTTACATGCATTATGAAATTTCTTTTAATTTTTAGGACAAGTTAATAATCCTTTTGAATTTTGAGTACAAGAATAAAAATTTTAAATAAAATATACGAAAAATTACATATTTCTAGATGTGAAAGCATTTAACTTTAATTTTAAATTATAATAACTTTAAATATATTAGATTATTTTAGAGTATTATTTTAATCTATCTTTATTTTGACATAATAAGACTTATATATTCTAAGTTTTACATTTTGAGATAAGAGAGAAGAAAACTCAACTGCTTATTCGTGTAACATGAAAAAGAATTTCATTAAATACAATAGGGGATTTGAACTAATTTTGAAAATATAGTGAAGTGATTCGAAAATACACATTACTATTTATAATTTTTAAATGGAAGAGATGGGGAGATGGTAAAATAAAAATTTAAGTTGTTTTTGACAATCTAAAATCTTTAAACTATAAACTATATAATAAAAAAAAATATGAAACATAAAAACTTATTTTGTAATCACATTATTATTTTTCTCATATAGATTTGATTAGATGTAGGTTGGTGGAAGAGAGAATATTAACAATATAATATCTTTAAATTATAAAGAAAAATATGAAACATAATTTTTTTTCCTAAAGATTTGATTATAGATTGGGGGGGGGGGGGGGGGGGGGGGATACTTTTTTTTATTTTTATTTTTTAAAAGGGTCAAAAATACCCTGAACTGTTCAAAAGGATCAAAAATACTGTTCATTTATTTTTTGACTCAAAAATAACTCTTTGTTTATTTTTTTCGCTCAAAAATACCTCTTCTTTAATTTTTTAATTAAAAAATACCTCTGTTAATTTTTTGCTCAAAAATACCCTTCTCTCTAACAGAATGCCACCAAGCATATCACGTAGATAAAAAAAAGTCACTTAATCAGTCCACGTCAGCATACACGTGAAAAATCACTCTATTTAATCCACCTAACAATCAACTCATTTTATTCTATTTAAAAATCCAATCTGATCCATATTAAAAAAACCCGAACCAAGAGGCAAAATTCAATTCTTCAATTTTTTGCTCATATCATCCCTTTCACCGCCTTATATTTTATTATTTTACATTTTCAAAGTTATGAGACTCACTCAAGCAATTCTTGACCTCATCAACTTGTTGTTGTCCTACATTGCCACTAAACTTTCACTCTCCAAATTCCAATTTCGTCTCTGAATTACCATTCCTCTCACTACAATCAGGTTCCTCATTAGAAAAATTCAGATAGAACATCCAGTAGCAATCCGAGCTCTTGAAAATCGGATCAACTTTTTGAGAATCTAATTGTTTAGGGTCGACCTGATTAAAATCCTATTCTTTCGGATCAACAATTTAAGGACCTAATTGTTTTCTCATCTTTTGCCTTGATCAATCCGAAATATCTGAACTCATCACATGAAAAATAAGCAATCAAATTCTTCAAATTTTTTTCTCTTGGGTTGGATTTTTTTTAATATGGGTGGAGTTGGGTTTTTTAAATAAGAAAAAATGGATTGATGGTTAGATGGACTAAATGAAGTGATTTTTTATTTGTGTATATTGACGTGGACTAGTCAAGTGATATTTTTATTCACATAGCGTGTTTGGTGGCATTTCGTTAGAGATAAGGGTATATATTTAGCCAAAAAAATTAATGAAGGGGTATTTTTGAGTCAAAAAAATAAATAGAAAGATATTTTTGAGCCAAAAATAAACAGAGAGTGGGACCAAGGTTACTAAAAGTGAAAAATGCAAAAATATGGCTACCATGAAGCCTGAAGCAAAATCAAGAAATGAGCACACGCTTCTTCGCATTGAAGCACACAAATTGTTAAATTAAAATGTACCACACCATATGAATATATTCTCTCCGTTTCAAAAAGAATGACCTACTTTTTTTTTAGTCTGTTTCAAAAAGAATGATCCCTTTTCTTTTTTGGCAAATTTCAACTTTCCACATGACATGTTTAGGATCACAAGATTAAAGCGCATTTTGGTATATTTGACACAACTTTAATTTAAGGCCATAAGATTCAAATTTTTTTATTTATTTTTTTAAACTTTATGTAAGTCAAAGTAGGTCATTCTTTTTTAAATGGAGGGAGTAATCAACTTGGAATTGAAATAACTAATTGCTGCATCCAATATAAAACATTGTCTATATGAGTCCTACTCCTAAAAGTGGAGAAATAAAGAATTGCCAATTGGTTCAGAATTCAAATCACTTTGTCTGTCATTATTTGATAGTTAAGTGTACATGCGTGCATTGTATCTGTGCTCTACATTAGTTAATGATAAATATATAAAAAATAGATAGATTATTGTTTGTGTATTCTTCTTTAAGATAAAAAGTTTGTCCTATGCCAAGAGGAATGTAAAAGTGTATTTTAAAAATATTCTAATTCTATTGATAATATGGATATAAATAATTAATAAATTTGTACGCACTCAAGGGTGTGGCCTTGAGGTCAATGAAGTGGATTGAGAATCTGAGGTCTAATAGATCTATATATTACCCAAGTTATCCGCACCCCCTACTATATATTACCCAAGTTATCCGCACTCCCTATAATTGGTATCAGAGCCTATGCTAATTAAAGTTACGGAAGTAGTATATATTTGGATTTATTTGATTAATTTATTAATTATGATAAAATTAGATTTAGATATCCACCAAAATATTATAAATATTGTTTAGATGAATGACGTACAAAAACCACAACAATATAAAGAATTAAAACAAATAATATCTGAAAAACGTAAAGAATTTAAAATAAGGATAGAAAGACTACTGTATAACATAATTGCCGGAGTTAGTAAAAACTCAATAAATGCACAAAAAGAAGAAATATCAAATTTAGAATCAACAATAGATAATCTAGAATATATATATCAACATAACCTATATACATTTAAATAAAATAAACAAAGAATTTATAATAGATGAAAAAACATATGAAAATCACGAAAGATTTAAAATAAAAATAGTATTCTCTAATTTAGGAAGAAGATATAAGAAAATAGGTGAACATTTATATTTAATGTTAGAAAAAGAAGAATTAAAATTAGAAGATAAGTTAGCAGTCATGGTAAGAATAGAAAGAGAAAACGAAGAGATAGACAAAAAAAGGAAATAGATAAAATAAAATAACAAACCACAGAAGAAATACGAAAAATAGAAAAAACTAAAAATAGTAGGATTGCTGAATTAGAAAAAGAACTACAAATGCCAAAAGATTTATATGAAAAGAGACAGAAAGAAAAAGATAAAGAACAAAATTATTAAACGAGATAAATCAATTTAAAGAAAAATTAGAAATAAATACAATAGATGCTGAAGAAACAGATAATTATGATTCGGAAGTTAGTGAAACATATACAAAAATTCTAGAAAATATAGGAAAACTAGAAATTAATGAAAAATAAGAAGTAATTAATAAAGAAAATCTAGAACTAATAAATACAGAAGTAAATACTCTAGATAAAAATATAATACCTAGTACATCAGAAATAAGAAAACCAACCTATAATTACAAAAATAAGTTTAAAAGATATAATCCAAAGGATGAATATAATAAATGGACACCAAAACAAATAATTAATTACAACTTTTTAGATTTAGACTGTGTAATAAACACAAATAAAATAATACAACTATGGGTAGGATACATGTCAAAACAATTATTAGATAATAAAATAGATACAATAAACACACTAGAATATATAGAAAAGAAATTAATAAGAACAGTAAAATTATGATTTTTAAATCTAGCCGAAGCAAGTAAAAAAGTACTAAGATCTGATAATAAAACAGAAGGAACATCAATACCTACTAAAATACTACCAACAGAAATATTGAAAAAAATATGAAATAGTTATAAGAGAAAAATTTAGTAGTATAACAACAGAAGAAGAAGAGCAAAATAAAGAGATAGATATGAATATGAATTTAATGTTAAAATTAGCAATATGTAATATGTGCTATATAGATGAGTATACATGCGCATTTAAAGAATATTATTATAAAGGAACATATAATATAGAAGAAAGTAAAGAGATAAGAAGATTATATTTTAGTAAATTACCTGAACTATTTAGTTCAAAAATAATAAAAAGTTGGGATGAAGCAAAAATAGTAGATACCCTAGGAGTAAGAATAAATTTTTTACAATAATGGTATAGAAATCTATGTGAAAAATATAAAGAAGAAATAAAAAATGAAAAAAATATTAATAAGAAATTTAGCATGTTGCAAAGATAAAATAGCACCTCAATTTGGATGCGAAAAAAGATATTATAAGAAAAGAAAAAGACATAAGAAATACAAAAAAATCAAAATATAAATATAAGAAATCAAGAAAAAAGATATTATGTAAAAAATTATAAACATAAAAGATCATATAGAAAAAGGAAATATATAAAAGAATGTACTTGTTATAATTGTGGAAAACTAGGACATTTAGCTAGAGATTGTAAATTACCAAAAAACTCAAAAAATAAACAAATATCAGAAATAAAAATAGAAAATACAAAATATATGCAGATAGATTATATAGATTATGAATTAGAAAGTGAAGATAGTATATATGAAATTTCGGAGAATGAAACAGATAATGAAATAGATCGTAAATTAGATGAATCAAATGACTGAAGAAGATATAAAAATGAATCAAATAATTGAAGAAGATATAAAAATAATAACAAAGGAAGAATATTTAAATGAAGAAGGAACAGATCAAAAAATAATATTTGACAGTAATATATTTGACGAAATAAAAGGAAAAGAGTTAGACTAAAGTGTAGAAAAAATATTTAAAATAACAATAATAAAAAATATATTTAGTAGAAAAAAGAAAGAATACTACGTAGTAAGCCAAAAAGAACATGTAATAGACTGTATATATGCAAAAGGAAGAGCTAGTATACCACCAGTAACAAAAAGAATAATTAATAAAGAAATAAATTATATAAAAAGTAAAGACCCAATAAAATATGTACACCTTGGAGGAACAGAAATATTAATAAAAGCATGTTTTAGAGAAGGAATAGATACACCAATAGAATTATATTTAACAGATGATAGAATTATAAAATCTATAGAAAAAAGTATAATAACAGCCATAAAAGGAAATTTAATATACCAAAAATTTAAATTTATAATAAGTGTGAATTATTCAGTAGCAATAACAGATAAAAATATAGATAAATCATTAGTATTATATTGGAAAATATCAGGAATAGAACTAACCCCAGGAAGTAAAATATTTACTGCAAAATGTAAAAATCTATATGTATTAACAACAAAACATTAAATAACAGGAAAAAATAAAATTAATAAATACAAATAGAAAGTCCTTTTGAACAATTTGTAAAAACAATTAATAATAATGATTATAGTTACAAAGACATCAATATAGAAGAGATTTAAAAATAATAAATGATAGAATAAGTACAACAAAAAGAATCGCTCATGAAAAACCAGAATCATCAAGCTCATAAAAAAGAACAAGTTATGAAACAACTTCAACAGTTAATTTAAATCAATATTAAATAATAGGAACAATAAATGAAAAAGAATATTTAATACTCTTAAACACAGGACAAGAAAAAAATTATATAGCAAAATATCTAGTAACAAGTGAAGAAATAAAATCTAATAGTGATATATGCCCAGATCTACCAAGAAGTCTAATAAACATTAAAGATACGATAGAAAAAGAAATAATAATAGGAGTCAAAAAAATAAAAATAGAATTTGAAATAAAGGAAGAAATACAAAAAGCAGACATAATATTAGGAATAAAATGGTTAGAACAAGTAAAATGATACAATATAGAACATACACAATTATCTATAACATATAATAAAGAAAGATTATTCATAAAAAGAACTTTAACATGATATAAAAATATATGTATTTGTAAAAATAATTGTAGAAGGATAATATAATAGGTATTATACACCTATGATAGATACAGGAGCAGAAGCAAACTTATGTAGATACAACTGTTTACCAGAAAGTAAATGAAATAAATTAAAAATACCAATAGTAGTCAAAGGATTTAATAATGAAGGAAGCTTAATTACATATAAAGTTAAAAATGTAAAAATACAGATATGAGATAAAATAATAACAGTAGAAGAAATCTATAATTATGAACTAACATAAAAAGATATGCTTTTAAGAATGTCATTTTTAGATAAATTATACCCACATATAATAACTAAAATAAATTGGTGGTTTACAACACTATGTAAACAAAAAAGTAAGGGCAAAAAGAGTTATTAATAAAATAAGAAAGAAAACTGATAGGATAGAAGGAAGTGAAAAAATTACACAAAAATTAGAAAATATAAAAAATACAGAAGACACAGTAGAACTAGTTGTATTTTCGATAAATAAAAAAGAAATAACTATATTTTTAATAGATAAGGTAGAAATAATAAAGAAAAAATTAAGACAATTATATAATGAAGATCCATTAAAAGGATGAGAAAAATATAAAACTACTATAAAAATTGAATTAATAGATAAAAATAGCATAATAACTCACAAACCATTAACATATAATTTTGACGATTTAAAAGAATTTAAAATGCATATAGATGAATTATTAGAAAAACAGTATATACAAAAAAGCAATAGTAAACACAATAGTCCAGTATTTATAGTAAATAAACATAGTGAACAAAAAAGAGGAAAAAGTAGAATGGTTATTGATTATAGAAACCTAAATGCAAAAACTATAACATATAATTATCCAATACCAAATAAGATATTAAAAATAAGATAAATACAAGGATATAATTATTTTAGTAAATTTGATTGTAAATTAGGATTTTACCACTTAAAGTTAGAAGAAAATTCTAAGGAATTAACCGCATTTACGGTACCACAAAGATTTTATGAATAGAACGTATTACCATTTGGATATAAAAATGCACCAGGTAGATATCAACATTTTATGGATAATTATTTTAAACAATTACCTAATTGTATAGTATACATAGATGATATACTACTATATATAAAAACTAAAGAAGAACATTTAAAATTATTAGAACAATTTACAGATGTAATAGAAAAATCGTAAATAAGTTTAAGTGAAAAGAAAGCCGAAATTATGAAAAACCAGATAAAGTTTTTAGGAATACAAATAGATAAAAGTAAAGTAAAAATGTAACAACATATAGTGCAAAAATAATAAATTCAAAAGAAGAATTAGATACAAAAAAGAAATTATAATCATTTTTAGGATTAGTAAACCAAGTAAGAGAATATATACCAAAATTAGCAGAAAACCTAAAGCCTTTACAGAAAAAATTAAAAAAGGACGTAAAATATATTACAACGAAGAAGATAAAAACAAGTCCAGAAAATAAAAATACTTTGTAAAGAATTACCAAAATTACAAATACTAGACGAAGATAAAAAATTTATATATATAGTAGAAGCAGATGTAAGTGAATATAGTTATGGAGGAGTACTTAAATATAGGTACGAAAATGAAAAATTAAAACATCATTGCAGATACTACTCAGGTACATTTAATGAAATAGAAATAAAATGAGAAATAAATAGAAAAGAATTATGTTCATTATATAAATGTTTATTAGCATTTGAACTATATATTGTATATAACAAATTTATTATGAGAACAGATAATACCCAGGTTCGCTAGTGGCTAACAAATAAAATACAAAATTCAGTTACAACAAAAGAGATTCAGATACTAGTATTGAATATATTAAATTTTACATTTACAATTGAAGTAATTAGTACTAACAAAATTGTTATTGCAGATTACATATCAAGACAAAGCTACACAGACTGATATAATAGAAGATGATGCTTTAGAAAAGATATTCAAAACCCTAACTACGCTCAATGAAAGTGGACAGTATAGGTAATGAAATAGAAAAGCTAAAGACTAATGAAGTTAAACTGAAGTCTAAAGCTACAAATCAGCCAACTCAGCAGTGCGCAGAGCTATGTCGATCGAAAAATATTAAAATTTCAGAGCTAAAAGGAGACGTTGGGACACTCCATAAAACCCATAACGTTTATCAATCTACAATTGCAGGTACAAGCAACGGAGTTAGTGGACAAAGATAT
Organism: Capsicum annuum; assembly: GCF_002878395.1. Lineage (NCBI taxonomy): Eukaryota > Viridiplantae > Streptophyta > Magnoliopsida > Solanales > Solanaceae > Capsicum > Capsicum annuum. The sequence goes on from NC_061115.1 coordinate 48,322,071, forward strand.
CAGAACATGAATATTAATAAGATATTTGAAAAACCATTTATACCAAAAATACAAAAAGACCCCTTTGTACATACCCCCATAAATTACCACATATCGAGATAGTTTGAACCAAGATAAAAAAGCTTATAACCATATAGCCCGAGGATATATAGAAAATATCTACAAAGTATTTTCTAAACCTTAACCCCAGAGCTACAAATCTCCAAGAACCAAACACAAACTATAAAACCCAAAAATTGCAAGGTTATAACAAGCTAATCGCACTACCCAGAACCAATCCAAGCTTAATAAAAATATATTTCGACTATGGATTATTAAATACCGTATATACCCAAGATGGAGAAGAACTAACAGCTATAGAAGAATTACATAAAGTATTCACCACCTATAAAAGAGTAACCAAAGGAAATCTATTTTATATAAAGTTTTATACTGCACCAGCAGAGATATTATACGACAAGATCAAACCAGTTATACAAGTTGTAAAAATAGGATTAACCAGAGATATGATTATGCCGGAAGACATTGTATAGCAGCTAGAGATACCTAAAATTGAGATACCTAATTTTTATGCAAATAAACGACTTATTGGATTAGCTACAATTATTCAAGAATTAGCAAAAAATTACATCAATGGAAACCCAATATGGAGCTATTATTCAAGAGACCATCAAATGATTTATTCAAATTCAAGAGAGCCACGACAAATAGATATGGAAGATGTTAGACAATGGATAATGACGTTAATTAACCCAGAAAAATAATCTACTGCAAGAGCAATTAGGAAAGAATTTATTTCAGACGGATTATTAACAAGATATTGCAAGATAATTGGACACAAATATCCAGACCATCAATGTTCAAGATGTAATGGAGGAGATAATATTATCCCAGAAGTCCAGCTAGAATAAAAGAAAAAATCAACAAAGAAGATAAGGACACCATCTAGAAGATAACAACGGAGCAATAATGGAAAAAATAAAAGACAAACTATTAAATTATGAAAGCGACATGTAGATAGCTTTCTTGATTTCCTTTACGTAAATAATGTATAGGAACTATTGGCTTTTTAATTTTGTTGACTTTTTGGCACTTGCCATAATTGCTTTTTTTTTTTTTTATCTTTGTAAGACTTTTTGTAAAAGATGTAATTATTAAGTAGGAGACGTGTAAAGATATATTAGGACAAGTGTAAAGTAAAATAGTATACACACTTTCATTCTTAGGTTATAAATAGACGAGCATTTTTCTCAGTTAGAGTCAACTCTTCATGTGTTGAAGCAAGCCTCCTTCTTTGTAAACAAAAAACTTTTGAATATTTAATAAAAAAAATAGATATATTTCAAAGCAAAAACTATGGATGAACAAAGCCCAGAATTATCAAATCTACCAGAATAGGTATATTTATTTATGGTTATGAATAGCTAAATTAATAAATTCCTGACAATCGTGATATTATAAAATAAGTTCATGTTAGTTACTTTATAGTAGAATTATTCAAAAAATAGCATGTTAAGAAGTTTATTAGCAAAGTGAAAAAGGAGAAAAATTCCTAAAAACTATGCCATCCTAAGGGTGAAACCGGTAAGGCAAGAAAGCCGTGATAGGGGAGTAGCCAGAGTAGATGCGTTGTTTAAGGGAAAAGTATCCAGATTACCATGCTAATAGTGACCGAAGAACATGTTATTTAAGAATAATCTAGTATATAGTAATCTAAAATGATTATATTTTGTTATGTGTATGATTGAAGGGAATATTTTGAAAAAGCATCATATTAAAAATGAATACTTACTTATTTGACGAAATGGTAGATAAATTTAAAGTACTTGTTTTGTATGTACTTAAGGATATAGAAATTGTAGATATAAGAAAAATCATATTGGAAAAAATATTTGATAAATATTTTATGACTAGAATAAATTACATACCCCACCTACCTAACTACTCTTATAAATACTTACATACCAAACCTACACATCAACCATGATAAATTACGTATATTTAGAATATTGGAAAATGGATATGAAAAATATACAATTAATAGAAAAACTAATGAAAACAAATTTAGAAGAATATATGAGAACCAAAGATATAAAATATGTAGAATACCTTAATGAAAATATAGAGGAA
>NC_061115.1:48324300-48324906 GCF_002878395.1 Capsicum annuum
ACATCAGCCATGATAAATTACGTATATTTAGAATATTGGAAAATGGATATGAAAAATATACAATTAATAGAAAAACTAATGAAAACAAATTTAGAAGAATATATGAGAACCAAAGATATAAAATATGTAGAATACCTTAATGAAAATATAGAGGAATTAATAAGATTAAAACAAACAACTAAAGAAAATTATGAAAAAGCATTTTATTAACCCACCTAAATGACATATAATTTGAAGTACTAGTTTTATACATACTTAGAGATATAGAAATTATAGACGTAAAAAAAATTAAATGGGAAAAAATATTTAATATTGAAGATGAAAAGTTAGATATAAATCAGATAGAAGACGAGTTAGGAGAAATATACTTAAGTGATGACAATCACTATTACTACCTACATACTTATTCAGATGGATATTATACAGATTAAGAAATGCTAGAATATATTCAAAGAGTTAGAGAAAAACAAAGTTGGCTATACTAAGAAATTAATTATAGAAACTAGCTTAGAAAACGAAGAGAGCAATTAAAAGAAAGATTAATTTGGATAAATAAAACCATAAAACAACTAGAATTAAAAGACAGTTTAGAATATGATTTAGACA
>NC_061115.1:48327906-48407932 GCF_002878395.1 Capsicum annuum
TTTTTTTTTTTTCAAAATTAGGAATAAGGGAAGGGGAAATGAGAGAGGGTAACAAGGTGGGGAATGAACCCTAATCAATAAGGTAAAAATTCGATAATTAACCAACTGAGTTACTAAGATTCACCAAATATTCTATATCCTTCAATTTCTAAACTACAACAGGACCCTCGGCAACTGTCCTCTCTAAATGGCTTCTCTACAAACTAAGTAGCCCCAAATGTTAAATCACTTAAAAACAATCCACTATATTTTAATAATATACCAGCTTGCATGCATCATGACTACTTTTACATCCACAAGATACCATTCACTTCTCACTATCCTACCAGGTAACTCTGTCTGCTAAGACTGAGACAGACGTGAAGAAATCACCTGATTTTTTTGGTCTGGATTGGAATTTGAACATGAGAAGTTAAATAATTCTCAATCCACTTCTTCCACCACGTGCCCACATCCTTGGCTAAAACAATCCAGTATTTATGCCCAATTAAACATAAAAGCAGAAACTCCTAAAACCACAAAATTCAAATCCTCAAAACCTCCTAACTTAAAAGCTAATAAACAAATAAGATAAATCGATCACTACTGAATGCATCACAACGTACATCAACATATAAACCTGAATTCGATCAATTACGAACAAAAAAGACAAAAACAAAGTGAAAAATGTCTTGAGGCTCGGCTTGGATTTCATAGTGAGAACCTTTGAGAGTTTTCACAAAAAACTTCATATCTCTTCTTCCGTTTTGATCACCGACAAGATAACAAAACAACCCAGGGTGCAACTAAAGAGAGTGTTGCTTTTTATGCTTCTAACTAGTGAGATTTTGATATTAAATTTCTTGTCAAATATTTTAAAATTTAACCAATTTAGTATGTTTTCTATGATTTTTCATCTCGAAGAGTTTTTAGTCTTCTATAAAACTTGTATATTCTATAGAACTTAAAAGGATGTAAGGAAAGAAGTTCAAGAAAAATGAAACTCTTTCTTTAACTATACTTGAGGAGTATTGTTCGTATTAACACTGACTCAATATTAAAGATGCTTCAAGTATGTATCAATAAGTTAAAGATGCTTCAAGTATCTATATATATAAAAGAGAATAAAACCATGCTGACATGGCATGTCTAAGAGACCAACATTTGTATTTATCTTTTTTCTTATTTTTATGAAATTTTTTACTATTTTTTTGGTGAAAAAACAAAGATTATACACATATTTATTAGAGAAACAGTCCTATGTAACAACGGAAGCCGAGGAGTATCAAGAACCTCCTGAGGATGCAAAATTGTTCGTAGCGAAAGCGAAGGAGTATCAAGAACCTAGGGGTGTGCATCGGTCGGTTTGGTTCGATTTTATGTATTATCGGTTCGGTTTTTAAATATGCTAAATCAATAACCAAACCAATAAGATATTTTTTATTGGTTTTTGGTTTATCAATTTTTAGTCCTTAACAGTTCGATTTTTGGTTTAACCGATAAAAAAAAATACTCATAAAATAGAAAAATTAGTAACTAACATAAAAAGAAATCGAATCTTAGCTGCAACCAAAATCTTACATGATGCTTTAATTTATAAGAATCTTCAAGCTTAAACTAAATGTTTGTCAGGAGGAATTAAGAGTTAGTATGATTGAAATAATATGTTTGTTAATTTGTAGAAGTAAAAGAGAAATTAATAAGATGTATATATATATATATATATGTATGTGTATATATATATATATGTATGTATATATATATATATATGTATATATATATACATAAGTATGTATATATATATATACATATGTATGTATGTATATATATGTGTGTGTGTGTAAAATATTAATTTCGTATATTCTTATTGGGTTATCGGTTTACTTAATAACCCAATAAGAAAAACTGAAATCGAATCAATAACCCAATAATTTTTTTTATAAAATCATTAAAAAATTACTAACCCAACAACACTAAACCAATAACATTTTTATCGGTTTGGTTTATTGGTGTTGGGTTCACAGTATCTGAAAAAAGTGTGAATGAAAAAATAGAGAATAAAATGGTGGAGGGGAAGGAGATACTAAAATGAAAAGTGTACTCCCAAATTAGAAAGTTTACTCTTTCTCCCACATTGGTGGAAGAAGAGAACTTGAAAGTATTTATAATCAAGAGCACTTACTACACATGGAAAGTGAGGCAAGAAATAATAGATGCCTCGCGCCACCATCTTCGTCGCTTGCTCGGCTCCGGCTTCGGCTTCGAATTTGGATTTGGCAAATGATCGATCGATGAGATCTATCTTTTTGGACAAACTTTATTTGAATTTCGAAGAATGCCAAGGAAAAATGCAGTAAAAAATTTTCTGCAATTTCGGAACTCCATTTATATATACATGCAGTAATAGTTGCACTATTTCAAGTGAACTGATGCATTATTTTTGAACTAGTGCTTCAGAAATGATAAAATACATGCAGTAATAGTTGCATTATTTTCTGTTTCATCTTAATTTTTGCATAATAAAATACACCTCTTGGAAAGGTCATTTTGATCTTGTGTTAAGGGTATTTGATATACTTCATTGTGTTCTTGTTTATAATTGAACTCAAGTTGAAGTTGGTGTTGTAATATACAAATTCTGTGTACCCGAAGTACAAATAAAATAACAATCTTAAGGAAATAAATAATTTTACAGAATCTGTTTAACTTGTTTTTGGAGATTAAAGATTTAAAATTTCTACTCCGCTTGAATTTAACTAGTGATTAGAAGACATAAAATCTTCATCACAAGTTAAATTTCACTCGGTTGACGATTTGAAGTTATAAAAACTTCATCGTTAATTAGAAACAAGAAGAAAAGTTGAAAAGTTATTTAACTTTATAAGTAGTATTCTGAAAATACGAAATTTTTCTGTCTTGTTCTGACAGAAAAGATGTCTAAATAAAGTCAAATGATGCATGCTACTACGTCTGTGGGGCAACTAATATTGCCACATCAAGTCGTACAAATGCTCCGCCAACAATGGCACCGGTGGAGAAGCCCAAAAATTTTTGGGCATTGACTTCATGCGGTGGCAGCAAAAAATATTTTTTTACCTCACCACTTTATGTCTGCAACGGTTCACTAGTGAAGACGCTCTTGAGATACCCGAGGGAACCTCGGACAAAGACCATTTCGTTATTGTAGTAGCTTGGAAACATTCGGACTTCCTTTGCAGGAATTATATTCTGAGTGGTCTCCAAGACCACCTCTACAATGTTTATAGTGGAACCAAGACATCAAAGGAACTATGGGGGGGCACTTGAATGAAAATATAAGATGGAAGATGCGGGAATTAAGAAATTCCTTGTTGCACGATTCCTGGACTTCAAAATAATAGATAGCAAATCTGTTGTCTCTCAAGTACAGGAGTTGCAAGTCATCATACATGATCTCCTAGCAGAAGGTATATCTTTGAAAAATACCTTAGTTGAACAAATTAAAAATGTTCTTAATACTCACATAAACTATTTTGTAGGTTTAATTGTGATGATGCTTTCCAAGTAGTAGCGATTGTTGAGAAGCTACCACCTTTGTGGAAAGACTTCAAAAACTACTTAAAGCATAAACGCAAGGAGATGACTGTTGAAGATCTTATTGTCCAACTTCATATTGAAGAGGATAATAAAGCTACCGAAAGAAGGTCAAAAGGGAATTCTACAATTAATGGAGCACATATTGTAGAAGATGACCAAAATAATTCCAAGAAAAGGAATAAAGCTGAACAAGGAAGCAATCAACCCAAGAAAAAGTTCAAGGAAAATTGCTTCAACTGCGGCAAGATTGGCCACAAGTCCATAGATTGTCGTGCCCCAAAGAAAGGCAAGAAGAAGGGTCAAGCAAATATGATTAAATCCAACAAATAATGCGATGATCTGTGTGCTATGTTCTCAAAATGCAACTTGACGGGGAATCCTCACGAATGGTGGATGGATTATGGTTCCACCCGCCATGTATGTGACAACAAGGAGTTGTTTTTATCATTTACTCCGGCTCAAGCAGAAGAAATGATCTACATGGCTAACTCCGCTACTGCTAAGGTGGAGGGAATAGGAAAAATTTGCTTAAAGATGACTTCCGACAAGGTCTTGACACTAAACAATGTGTTATATGTTCCGGAGTTACGTAGGAACTTAATTTTTGTTTCACTCCTAGATAAGAACGAATTCAAATGTGTAACCATTTCTTGAAAAATTATAATTAGCAAAGGAGAAATGTATGTAGGAAAAGGCTATCTGACCGAAGGCCTTTATAAGATGAATGTAATGACTGTTGAAATAAATAAAAGTTCAAATTCTTCTTATTTGCTTGAGTTTTATGATTTATGGCATGAACATTTAGGCCATGTTAATTATAAAATATTACAAAAACTGATTAACTTAGAAGTTTTGCCAAACTTTGAGTGCAATAAATCAAAGTGTCAAACGTGTGTGGAATAAAAGTATACAAAGCATCCTTATAAGTCCGTTGAAAGGAATTCCAATCCCTTAGACTTAATACACACTGACATTTGTGATATGAAGTCAACACTATCACGTGGTGGAAAAAAGTATTTCATAACTTTTATTGACGATTGCACTGGTTATTGTTATGTCTACTTGCTAAATAGTAAGGATGAAGAAATAGATGCATTTAGGCAATATAAAACTGAAGTTGAAAATCAGTTAAACAAAAAGATCAAAATGATAAGAAGTGATAGGGACGGAGAATATGAATCTCCCTTTGCACAAATATGTGTAGAGAATGGAATAATCCATCAAACTTAGGCCCCATATTCACCTTAATCTAATGGAATTACGGAAAGAAAAAACCAAACTTTGAAGGAAATGATGAATGCCTTACCTATAAGTTCTGGTTTACCGCAAAACTTATGAGGGGAGGCTATTATTACAGACAATCGTATACTCAATAGAGTTCCCCATAGTAAGACACAATCAATTCCTTATAAAAATGGAAAGAAAGGAAACCCAACTTGAAATATTTCGAAGTGTGGGGGTGTCTAGTGAAGGTTCAAGTTCCTATACCTAAAAGGGTTAAGATAGGACCTAAAATGGTAGACTACGTGTTCATAGAATATTCTAAAAGTAGTAAAGCATGTTGATTTTTGGTTCATAAATCCAAACATCCGGATATTAATGAAAATATAGTAATTGAATCAGATAATGTTGAATTCTTTGAAAAACATTTACCCATATAAAATTAGACATGAACAGTCTAGTGGAGAATCTAAACGACCTCGAGATGAACCAAGTGGGAATGTACATAATGAAGAAAATCCAAGACGTAATACACGTCAAAGAACATCAACTTCATTTGGATCAAATTTTGTAATATTTCTCTTAGAAAATGAGCCTCAAATATTTAAAGAAGCGATATCATCGTCAGACTTATCCTTTTGGAAAGAGGTAGTCAATAGTGAGATAGATTCAATCTTAAGTAACCATACAAGGGAATTGGTTGACCTTCCTCCCAAAAATAAACCGTTAGGTTCTAAATAGATCTTCAAAAGGAAAATGAAGGTGGATGGTACTATTGACAAATACAAGACAAGACTTGTAGTAAAATGCTTCAAATAGAAGGAAGGCCTTGATTACTTTGATACATACTCGCTAGTAACAAGGATAACCTTGATTCCAATGTTAATTGCCTTGGCGGCGGTAAGACCTATCAAATGGATGTAAAGACTACATTCCTAAATGGAGATTTGGAGGAAGAAATATACATGGAACAACCTGAGGGTTTTGTGGTTCCAGGAAAAGAAAATAAGGTGTGTAAACTTGTTAAGTCACTTTATGAACTAAAATAAGAACCTAAGCAATGACATGCAAAGTTTAACCAAACCATGTTGGCAAATGAATTCAAGATAAATGAATTTGACAAATGTATGTATATTAAAGACACACCAAATCACCAAGTCATTATTTGTTTATATGTGGATGATATGTTGATCATCAGCAGAGATATTTGTGACATAAATGCAACCAAACGAATGCTCGAGAGCAAGTTTGATATAAAAGACCTTGGAGTTGCAGATGTGATCTTAGGTATACGAATCCATCGAACTCCACAAGGGTTAGTATTGTCACAGTCTTATTATATTGAAAAAGTACTTGACAAGTTCAAGGATATGGAATTTGGTATTGCCAAGACTCCATTGGATGTGAACTTTGCACTTTGAAAGAATGAAGGTTAAAGTGACTCACAATTGGAGTATGTAAGTGTATTGGGATGTTCAATGTATATAATGAACTGTACATGACCAGAAATAGCATGCACAATTAGTAAATTGACTCGGTACACGAGTAATCCCAACAAAACTCATTGGATGGCAATGAAAAGAGTTTTGGGGTATCTTAAATACACTCAAAACTATGCTTTGCATTATAATAAATATCCTGCGGCACTTGAAGGATATAGTGATGCAAATTAGATCACTAGATCAAACAAAGTAAAATCCATAAGTGGATATGTATTTACTATCGATGGAGGAGCAGTTTCTTGGAAATCATCCAAACAGACTTATATCGCTCGCTCTACAATGCAATCTGAATTTATCGCATTAGATAAAGCTGGTGAAGAAGCAGAATGACTCCAGAATTTCTTAAAAGATATTTCTTATTGGCCCTAGCCAGTGGCACCAGTATATATAAACTGTGATAGCCAAGCGGCAATAGGTAGGGCAGGGAGCATGGTGTACAACGATAAATCTCATCACATACGACGGAGATATAATACCGTTAGGGAACTTCTCTCTAGTGGAATTATCACTATTGACTATGTAAAGTCAAAGGATAATGTGTCGAATCCACTTACAAAAGGCCTATCTAGAGAAGGAGTGGAAAGAACATCCAAAGGAATAGGTTTAAGACGTAGGACGAGTCAGCATGGCGGTAACTCTACCTAGCAGACTGGAGATCCCAAGAGCTAGGTTCAAGGAGATCAAACAAAGTTGTGTCTGGCAGGTTTAACATTGTCAATTACCCAACCCATTTTCATGATGTAGACAATGTATAGTAAACTAGGATAAGACTTAAGGTGAAAAGTCTTTTAATGATTATCTAAATTTGGCAGATTTAACCAAATAGTTTAATCTACAGGATTGAACGTTTATAAATCACCTATGCGAGGGTGAAGTGGAAGCCGCTTCAAAGAGAATATTAGTAAAGGGCTATTCTCTAAGCTCTCATGAAATCGAAACGTGTTCATGGCTGAAAAGAACAAAACCATGAGAACCATAAACGTTAAAAGGATGGTTGTGTGACATGTATTATCTAAGTGTACATTAAAGCTCAACGGTTCAAAGATATCAAATCTACCGATTGATCGAGTGCATCCGATGCATGTTCACTATGAAAAGTTCAAAGGGAAACCCACTTATCCAGATGCAATCAGTCTTTGCTTGATGATCACATACTTGTTCATAATAAATTTATGAAAAATAGCCATTCCCCATTCATGTGGGGAGATTGTTAGGTTCACAGTATATGAAAGAAGTGTGAATAAAAAAATAGAGAATAAAATGGTGCAGGGGAAGGAGACACTAAAATGGAAAGTGTACTTCCAAATTAGAAAGTTTACTCTTTCTCCCTCATTGGTGGAAGAAGAGAACTTGAAAGTGTTTATAATCAAGAGCACTTATTCCACATGGCAAGTGAGGCAAGAAATAATAGATGCCTCGCGTCGTCGTCATTTTTGCTCGCTCGGCTCGGCTTCGGCTTTGGCTTTGGATTTGGATTTTGATTTGGAAAATGATCGATTGATGAGATCTATCTTTTTGGACAAACCTTATTTGAATTACGAAGAATGCCAAGGAAAAATGCAGTAAAATTTTTTTTGTAGTTTTGGAACTCCATTTATATATACATGCAGTAACAATTGCACTATTTCAAGGGAACTGATGCATTATTTTCAAACTAGTGCTTCAGAAATGATACATTGTTCTGAACTGAGGTTACAAAATATTGCAATGGTTTGAAATGATGCTTCAGAAGGATGTAATCCTTCAATGAAGTGACACACTGATTCATGAAATGAGATGACTGTTCAGGAAAAGATGCAATCTTTGATGAACAGACATGAACTTACAATAAAGGTGTAACTTTTGGAGTGAACCATTGCCTCTTTTTAGAAGAGGCATGTTGTGGCTATATAAACCTGGTTTCTTCCACAGGTTTAGTATGAAATTTTCAGATTAAAAACTCTCTTCTTGTCTCAAAAATATTCTATGTGATCACTCAAAATATTCTGTGAGTTCGAAGATATTCCAACCGTTTGAGGTACCGCTACTTTTGGTCTGTTAGTCATTTTATCCTGGGAGGAAAAATTCCACAACCTCGGGTACAGTGAGGGGGATTATTTCCTTAAGGAAAATCCGTGAATTCGGACGACTTGGCTATTTTCTATTTCATCTTAATTTTTGCAAAATAAAATACACCTCTTGGAAAGGACATTTTGATCTTGTGTTGAGGGTATTTGATATACTTCATTGCGTTCTTGTTTATACTTGAACTCAAGTTGAAGTTGGTGTTGTAATATACAGATTCTGTGTACCCAAAGTACAAATGAAATAATAATTGGTCGGTTTGATTTTTGCACACCTCTACAAGAACCTCCCGAGGATAAAAATTCTTCGTTGGTAATTTACCTTATGATGTAGATAGTGAAGGGTTGGCTCAACTTTTCTAATAGGTTGATGTTGTTGAGATGCTGAGGCAATAATGGCTCAAGTTTTGAGTTTATTTTTTTAAAGATTGAAAAATTAGAGCTTTATTATTTGTAGAACTGAATTTTGTTTTTTGGTAGGTTATTTACAATAGGGAGATTGATAGGAGTCATGGATTCGGGTTTGTGACGATGAGCACTATCGAAGAAGATGAGAAAGCTGTAGTGTTGTACAACCATTATGTGAGTCATATTTGTCCTTTTTCTTTGATGGAACAATGATGAGATTATTCTATTGCTATTATTTTGGTTGATCTGTAATTTAATTTATTGAAAGTAGATAAAGAACAGTTATGTTGAATCTGTGGGCTTTGTTGTTTGATCTGATCTGTTATTAGCTGCCTGCTATTGTTGTTAGATTATTGTTTTTGTACTGCTATTACTTTCTTTATTGGGACTGCTTTGGACTATCTACTTAAGCTGAGGGTCTGTCGGAAAAATCTCTCTACATCCGAGCTAGAAGAGGTAAGGTCTGCGTACACTCTACCCTCTAAATACTATACTTTATGGGACTACACCAGGATGTTGTTGTTAGTGACTTACTATTATTGCTGAAAAGAAGAACCCTCTCCCTATTTTGTCTGACAAGTAGTGCTACTAAGAATCTTTGAAGGTTAATTTTGCATTTGTAAATTCAATGGAGGTTCAAGAGTCCTTTTGATGCTAAATTATTTTGATTCTCTAATATCATGTATAATGTGAGTAAATGCTCTTTTAGTTTCTTAAATTGTTTATAATTTTGCACTTAAATATCCAGGGTAAAGGTTAAGGAAACAAGTACCTTCATTAGCAGTGGATACAAAGTTCACTGGAGGAGGTTTTTCGAGTGTCTCAACAGCAGGTACATCAGTGATCTCTCGAACTGATGAAGTCGGATTTAAAGCCCAGTTGGTTCAGTTCCTCCTATCAAGATCCTGTACTTAAGCACCTTAGGATTTGGTGTCCACTTGACTGTTGATGACTCCCCAGGAAGACATTGATCAATGTGAGCATTCAAGGTCGTATTTTATGAGGATGTGAAAGTCAAGTAGCATATTCCCCATTCTTTGGCTACTCTCGGGCAAACAAACAGAAGATCTTGGAGATTTCAGAAGACCACTTCTTTTCATAAATGAATAAGTCCGAGGCAATGCATCATTGTCACTTTGCACGCCAGTCGACATATCATCTTCAGGACTTGCACCACAATCTTCGTACAACAAGAATTTCTCAATTATCTTACGGATTTCTAGAGGTTTTAATCCTATAACTGACCTGTTTAATGAGGACTTATTCTTTTGGACTAATATGTTCTTTTCTCACTATTTTTATATTTGTTTTAGGTGAAAACTTGTGCCTTCAAGGCCTCCGTGCTTGAATATCAGTTTTCTAAGGTCCAAGATAGTGTTTTGGACGGCAAAAGGCGACAAGAGGCGACAAGGCCCCGCCTCGCCACGCGGCAAGGCGAGCAACAAGGAGAGTGCCTTTTGAATGTATGGTGATAATTAATATAAAAAATTAAAATAATATATAAATGATCAAATTTCAATAACACTAATATATTAGGAAATATTTCAAGTCAAAAATTAAAAATATATAGTAGATAGATACTAAAAGTCTAGAACTTAAATGACTCAACAATTCAATATTCATAAAACAAGTCTATTCTTCTTCAAAAATTACAAATCACCGCATCTTTTGTCGGTCGTCCTTGTGTACCATAATTCCATCCTATGTTCTTTTGTTTGCTACTAGTAGATTAGGATGCCATTGAAATTGAAAGTTGTTAATGATCAAATAATTTAGTTAGTATATTAATATTACCATCATGCTATGTTAATTCTACAATCTACATAAGTTAATAAAAAAAATTACATAAAAGTTATTAGAATTAACTATTAAGAATTAAGGAATAAGGAGTTAAGGACAGTGGCCTCCACCGGTAACAGTAACACTGTAACAGTCACAAGTTCATTGTTACAGTGCCAGCCGCCGAAAAATAGAAGAAAAAGAAGATAAAAAGAGGAAGAAAAAAAATAACAGTACCAAAAGATATATCCAGTCGCTGGATTAAGAAGAAGAAGAAGAAGAAAGAAGAAAAAAAAATAGAAATCACTGCTTATCGGAGTTTTGGAAGTCGCTGGAGTTTGTCGCCGGTCGCCGGAATCAAACTTGTAAGATGAATGGTAGCAGCCGCAGTCACCAATTTGTAAGTTGGTAGTGTTAAAATGTGTAAATAAACCCTAAAATTAGCTTATATACCAAAACCCCTAATTTTTCAAAAAATAATTAAAAGGCGTCGCCTTTCTTGCCGCCTCGCCTCGCCTCACCACGTTGCCTTTCTCACAAAGGCGTCGCCTTTTGATTTTTGCCACGCCATGGACTGAAGAGGCGACATAGCCTCGCCTCGCCTCGCCATTTGCCATTGGCGACGAGGCGCTCGCCTTTTACAACACTGGTCCAAGATAAGTTGGAAATCTTGGTATACTTCTCCCAAGCTTCTTCAAAGGTTTCTAGACTTGAGAGATGCCTTTGAAACTTACTTTCCCATATTTTAACAGGGTGATATTGAGTCACGAGGCATCTGTAACTGGCTGATTGTCGACAAAGAAATGAACATAATTTAAACCCAACCATAACGTATTTGAATGGAGCATTTAATAGCATAACTAAAATGAGGTTATAAGGCATTAAGGAGTTGACTGATATCTCTGGTGATTTGAGGTGTAGAGTTAATTTGGTTTATTCCTTTTTAGCTCTTGGTACTACATTCTGAGCAAATCAGATATTGTTAATACAATGTGGCGCAGGGAAGCAATATGGAAGATAAACATCTTCCAGGGTTGTTGTTTTGATGGATAGCTATAGAAGCTTGAGAACAACCTTCACAGGAGAGGATTCAAGTGATGCAATTAATACTTTCTATGTTAAGCTCACACTGAATCTAATCCCCTACAAACATATGCTTGCACCGCCCGTTGCTTATGATATTGGATCATACTCGTGAATGTAGGCTATGCCTGCATCCATAAAATCTGTTATACAGAGCTGGAGTGGCCAGAGAGTGCAGAGGCGGACAGAATCACATAAGGAACTTTGGTCCTTTATGTATTTTGGAGTGTCTATGTAAAGAAAGATGCAAAAAAAACTTTTCAAAACACTTACATGGCTTTTTACCTCGTGTAAACTTTAGGATTTTACAGCTTTTATTCTCTTGGTGTAATCTGAAACTGAGATCATGATTAATCTTAATAAGAAAAATGCTAATGATTTGGATAATGAACCAATTGAGATTGATTTCATCCTTCCATTCAGATATGTAAATATTGATTAATGATGTATAATATCACCTTACAAATTTTTGGGATTTATGTTGTTTGGCCTATACTTTAATATTTTTAGAGTTTCTGTTCTTTGTTAATTGCGGAAGGATTTTTATGCTGTCAGAGTTGGAGAAAGTGGCTAACATCAGTATATGTAGATATCTTTAGGTGAAGCTGCTAATAAATACTTATATGTGTATGAACTGATGCTAATACTTGTACCTAGGTTTCATTGATTCCTCAATCGAAAAAGACATTATTTTTACTTTTGATCAATATCTTGGGTGTCAACTTATTTTGATGCCTTCTTTTTTTAGTAGTACCATTTCTTTGAACTTCTATTTACTGAAATGGTAGAAAACCTTATCAATGAGTGTAAACTGGTGATGTTTCTTTTATTTTTCTTACAAGTAATCTTAAGTAGGGGTTAGTTGCATTTAATACTTCAGCTATTGGAAAATGTTAATCTGTTCTCCAGATGACATGAACTTCGACAAGTCTTTTTGTTTTTTCATTCATGGTGGCTGTGTCTCCTGAGGGTCAATGTCACCTGCATAAGTGGATCTCATCAAGCATTCTACATTTAGCAGGTGTTTATATGGCGCTTATTACCTGTTTAATTTTTCAGTATCTTGCCTTCAGTTTTACAGTAATGCAACTGGTTTCTTCTCTTTTAAATCTTGTTTTATGAACTCTTACGTAGGGTGTGCTAATCTTAGGTTATACGGTCTCTATTTGGAATATCCACAAGTTACATTCCCGTTCATAGTTGAAAATGTGGGTCCTAAAGTATAATATCCTTATCTATTCCTAATCTTGATGTTTATAGAAGGTTTAAATCAGAAGCTGTTAGTTCCAACCTGCTGCTACTATTAGATGATGATGAAAAGTTAAAAAAAGAAAAAGATAAATATGAATTAGGAAAGCATAAGATGTCAAAAAAGATATAAAATTGAAAAAGAATAATCCGAATAAAAGTTTACCATTTAATGAAAATAAGAAGAAAATTAAATCCTTAAATACATATATTTGAATTGTACTAAATTAAAAAAATTGTGTATTAACCTCTTAATATATGAAACTTTTTCTTACTAATTCTGATTTTCTTAAAAATATAATAATCATAAAATTTAAGACTAATACTAAATTAGATCAAGAGTTTTTTAGAATATTGAGCACTTTAATATTTTTTTAAAATTATTTTGTTAATAGATATTTTATGATTGCGCAAAGCGCGGTTAAGTTTTCTAGTATGTATATATATAAAGGAGAACTAGAGAAGAGGTGATGTGACACCTCTATGGACTCCATTCATATTTATCTTTTTTGTGATTTTTTTGAATTTTTTTCTTTCATGTTTTGCATTGATCAATTTGTTCAAAAAATTCTATCACATTTATTTATTTAATTATAATTCATAGGTTACAAAATACTCCATCTATATATATTCTCCATTTAAAAACATGTCTCTTCTTGAACTTCCTCTTTATGGCTCAACTAATCTATAAATAACAATCATGAAGTGTTGGATGTACATTTCTATTCTCCTTCCGTCATATTTGATTTCTACTCTTGTTCTCTTCTAACATGAGTCAATCAATGAAAACTGCTAAAGTTTGATTGAAGTTAGCAGTAGAGGATTTTATTTATTTTTCATTGTTGTTTAAGGTAAATTCTTCATTTACAATGTAATACAATGTTCACGTGTGAAAGAATATGGTAAGTACTAATTACGCAATGCATTTTGAATTTATCAGAAGGAAAATTCGTTTAGCTTACTACATTTTTTTAATATCTTTTGATTAATTGTAGGCTCCTTTTCAATTTGAATTGTAGTTTAATTCTTGAGTGGTTTTAACTTATTCTATGTTATGTAAGTAGCGGGATTATCAAGGACTCATTTGGTATTGAGATCAAGGATAAATGAATTCATATATTTTGTTGCAATATTACAAAGAATTTGAATGTTTTGTTGGAGTTATTTCCATATTCATTTCCTTTCAAATATGTTTCTCTTTTTTATTTAATTTCTTCTTTTGACGTTGTTATTGCTCTCTATTAACGATATTCTTATTCTTTTCAAGTCTTGCATCTTTATCGTTCTAGCCACCAACATATCAATACTTAATTAATTTTGGACAATCCAAGTAAGACAAAATCAATATTTACTAACGCCAATTATTTTATTTATTATTGTATGAAATCTATAGCTTAAAAAGCTCTATTTTTATATTTATTAAAGTGCTACTGAGCTACTATTATAAAAACAGACTTATTTTAGCGTAAGAATAGTGACATTCAAAGGAGAACAAAGATAGTACATTTTTTGTTGATAAGAATTTAATTTAGATTTCAATGCTTTTGTATTTTGAAATAGAAATAACTTAAGGTTTGGCAACTAATCTAAAAACATGCACATGAATGTGATAAAGTTCTTAACTTTTTTCTTTAATCGGTATCTTTATTGATTTTATTTTTAATGATTTCGAAATTGCCAACCTAATCTCGCATGTTTATAATCTCCAAAAATTAATGTATAATTTTGAGATATTTTACTTCATGAAAAATATAACACTCTATTAGATCTGAAAATGAAGAAAACCAGAAAAAGTCAAAGAAACAGATATTTCATGTAATTTTATTAGGGTTTTGTTTATAGTATGGGATAGTTAGATTTTGAATATATATATACATACATATATATATATATATATATATGTATATATATATATATGTATATTCACATTTTCTTTAAAAAAAAAACACTAAATTGTCACTATTATTTCTTATACGTTATGATGGACTTTTTCATTTTATTGTAGTGGTTACTGTAGCATTTTCAATTTCTCTCCTCTTAATTTTGTTCTTAATGATTATCCTAATTGTCAACATAACCTTTTATGTTTATAAACTTCAAAATTATTGTACAAGTTTATGATACTTCTCTCTATAAATGATTGACAACCTTTCACTAAAGCTCTTAACTTTCACCCTTAATTATCTCTATTAGTCTTCTCTCTATAAATAATTGACAACCTTGCACTAAAGCTTTTAACTCTACTTTTAATTATCTTTAGTCTTGTTCTTAATGATACTAATAACTATCAATGTAACCTTTCATGTTTATAACCTCCAAAATTAATGTATAAATTTATAATACTTCTCTCTATAAATAATTGACAACCTTTCACTAATTCTCTTAACTTCCACCTTTAATTATCTTTATTAATTTTGTTCTTAATCGTAATCATAATTGTCAGTGTAACTTTTCATGTTTATAACCTTCAAAAATTGATGTATAAGTTTATAATATCTCTCTCTATAATTGTCAACCTTTCACTATTTAGATGATTGATTTGAAGTTATACGTTTATTCACCTATTTAGTTTTTGAAATATTATTAAAAATTATTTTTTAGTTAATATTAAAACTTAATTTGCTTCTTTATTGCATTTGTAGAAAAAAAGTAATTATGAAATTAAATTGTCTTTCTCCTTTGTTGAAGAGAAGTAAGAAAATATTTTTATTACGTATTATGATTAGAAAATTATAAAATACATAACAAATAAGTAATTATAGGATAATGAAAAAGTTAGATCTCATAATAGAATGAAATTATTTTTTAAAATAAAATAATATTGAACTGGAAAGAAAAAAGTTAAATAGATATATTAGAAGATTTTTTGGGTTCTTTAGAATACGGTACATACAAAAAGTGCTCATAAATAATACTTTTTCCATTACATTTTAATTTGTCATTTTACTAAAAATAAATGTCTCATATTAGTTGATCACTTACTAAATTAAGATAGAATTAATCATTTTTTTAATTTTGCCCCTACAATTAATAGTATACATTAAATATAAACATTTATTCTTAATTTCATTTTCATTCTTTTCTTTTATAAATAATATATAATGTGACAATTAATTATTAAATAGTTATATGTAAATCAATATCATTGATGCTTTTATTCAATTGTTTTAGATTTGATGAAATAATTTTTTTTTGGCTAAATCGAATATGTACTATTAGAATATGATGATAACAAAGTGGATTTAATTGACTACAAATTTATAATATCTGAATACTAAAAAGGTTTACATTATACTTTTGGAATGAAAAAAATATTTTTTTTTATATTAATATAATACAATATGTGTTTGATATTAATACATACAATTAAAATATTTCACGATTGAGTTTCACAATTTAAGATTCTTTGATTATTTTTAATATATTAAAATAGATTAAAGTATATATCTAATAACATATTTTATAGTCGCGTCCTAGTGTATCAACAAGTTAGATTGTACTCATTAGAATTTTAAATTGCAAAACATAAATATACAAAACATATTAGAATTAAGTTTTACAAGATATATTCATCTTATTTACATAAAAAAAAAAAACTTCAATGTTTTAGCCCTCTACGGATCAAATTTAATATTCTTTCATTACTGGCCTTAACGCTCGCCCTTCTTCATAATGATCATCATCATCTTTCTTGATATCGTCGAAATCATCTTCCTCTCGTCGCAAACATCTTCCTCCTGCTCATGGTTGAGTATAGGAGACATTCATGTACAAAACAGGACATTCATGAATTTAAAGCCAAATAAAACATATCTTACGATCTTCAGAAAACTAAAAACTCAACATTCTTAAGTATAATTGTTCAAATATTGAGATTTAAACCAATTAAAACAAATCTCAAGCTTCAGCCAACACCAGTCAATACTATAAAAGTCAAAGTAGCAAACCTTTTTAATTTCCTATAGTAAGACCACCTAATACTATAACCATCAGAACCAAAGTAACAAACCTTTTAAATTTCCTATAATAGTTCTATGTCCAATTTTATCGTCCAATAAAATTAAAAAGTTTCAGTGGTAGTGGTCTGCGAAGAAGATGAAACGAAAAGGCAAAAATAAAAGTTAAATTGAATAATTAAACTACTAAATTGAAACACAACAATCAAAAAAGGCTAGCGACCTAACTACGCTCAATTGAAAGCCTGCATGCAAACGAAGAATATGAAATATAACACCAGAAAAAGAACCAAAAAAAATAGAAATAAAAAACTAACAGAAATAAACAAAGAATAATATAAGGAAAAACATGAATACAAAATAAAAAAGCAAATAAAATAAAAAATAGCATAAAATTAATCTGAATTGCAAGTATTATTATCTCCTAAAGATGCTACAACTAGAAAAAATTCTTACCCGCAAATCAAACTACATTAATGTTCCTTCTCCTAAGAAGATTAAGAATTGCGGAGGAAATAAAAAACAAAACAAAACGATGACACATATAAAAAAGAACTAAAACAACGAAAGAGAAAAATTGATAGATTGGAGGAATGCTAAACCAAACGAAAACAAAATTTTTATAAAAATTATCCAAAATGAGAAGAAGAGAGGCAAAACCTGTTACGAGGAGTTAATCCAAAATCCAAGTTAGAATATTTTGTACTGAAGAATGATTGAGAAGATAGATACGTGGTAAATCTGAACTTTAATGAATATACGTGGCACTTCAGAATAAAGAACAGGTAACATCATATAATTAAAGTCTAAATTGCCCTCAGTTAGTATTTGATTGACATAATAAAGACATAACAAATTGATCAACTTAAATCAAGAGCAATCCATTTAGCAGCAAAAGTTAGGGCAGGGCAGATTTCTGATATTCCTACTTTTGCTTTTTTGTGATTTCACATGTTAATTGTGGAATACATCAGAAACTACGACATATTCAATTCTAATTCGTAAGTAATATAAGTAAATTCAATTATTATTATTTTCTCTTACTCCAGTTCTCAGCTTGTTCTTTCATCGCTTGCGCTTTTCCTATTTCTATAGGCTTTCTTCTTCCTCTTTGCTTTTTGTTCATTGTTTATTTTCTGATTTCCTTTTATTTTTGATGCTACACTTCTAGGGAGGGGAAGGTGGGAGATGAGAAATAAAGTTCTTTTATATGTCTCTATTTATATGAAGGATGATCAAATTTAATTTCTGATGATCTCACGCAAGAGATGCACATATTTGCTTTGATTTAGGATGCTTGAGTCACAAAAACTTAACCTATTGTCAACGAAGAAAAAATAAAATAAATATGGATGATCAAATTTTCATGGCCTCAGTTTCTTATATTTCTTCTTAATGCATTATATAAGCATGATTAAGTAGTTACAATCCTTAATAAATTTCAATTAAGAAATTTGGACTATGTTATTAACGGTCAACTATAGGACATATCAGTGTGACTAAATCATCGACGCATATTTTTCAGTATCATGATCTGTTGAAAAGTTAGTTTTGAAATATATAGAAGGGATAACCATGCGAACAAGCTGTGTCTACCAAAGGATAGTACCTAATCATAATTTCAATGTAAACACTCACATAGCAAATTTACATGATTACTGTAAAAATCATAATGTCAAATGCAACTTAACAAACAAAATCATGAGCCGGTAAAACTGTAATAGCAACTAATTTATATAGGAAGATATAAACAAATGGATGCATAAATACCTAAAAGAGGTTTGGGCTGCCAGCGTTTAATATGGTGTACAAAAAGGTTACAACAATTTTGTCAGGTGTTCCTGGATAAAGCTCGTGTATCATGACTTTTATTTTTAAAAGTTATTTTGATGCAGCGAACGATTAAACACCAGAGAGAAATAATAAGTAAAATATAAGAAAAAGAGTTTAACATAATCTATCTCTGTATAGCTAAATAATCAAGTTCTTAAACTGAAAGGTGCAGGCACAATTATAAGCTTTCTACACCTCTACATTTAACCAATCTAAGTTGCTCAGTTGTATCCGAGTTGTCACCAAAGTAATAGAAGCAATGAGCTAAAGGGTAGCAACAACTTTGATGAATTGGTCACTATGCTAGCTACCTTAGAAAGTACGTAAAATAGAATAGAAAAGTATCTAGTCATGCATA
Organism: Capsicum annuum; assembly: GCF_002878395.1. Classification (NCBI taxonomy): domain Eukaryota; kingdom Viridiplantae; phylum Streptophyta; class Magnoliopsida; order Solanales; family Solanaceae; genus Capsicum; species Capsicum annuum. The sequence continues at coordinate 48,346,913 of NC_061115.1, forward strand.
ACATTTTCAAATCTTGCAACTTATATAATAAGTTGTCACAACACCAACGATTACCTCCTACCAATTTCAACTCCATGTCAAATCAATTAAATTTGTATCTCAGACTGGCCATAGATTCACAGCCTATAAGAATACAAAATACAATAAAGGTTGCAAGAAGTACCTTAAGATTCATATGTGAAAAATAAGTGAACTAAGTATAAGAAAACTAATTAAGCAATTAATTCTCGTGTTAATTCTAAGTACAATCATATCTCTCTATAATATTTAAATTTTCATTGAAACTGATTTTCATATTATGTTAAATATTAACAAATGATGTCGTTATAAAGATACTTGATTGTACCTCTTTAGATCTTTCGTCCTCTTTATAGTGTAAATTTTTTTTTTTTTAAACAAAACTAACCAAGTCTCCTTCAAATATCCCCAAAAAATCATCAACAAGAAATTCGAGACAAACTCACAAGCCTAAGAAACCTAAAATCAAAGAGTACATGAAGAAATTTAAAATCAAATAAAATCTAATGGCGAAAAAAAGCTTAAACAGAGCAATAATGAAGAAAAATGCTCAAATTTCTTCAAAAGAGATAATTCCTTGAACTATTTACCCCTTTTTTCGAAAAAAATTATTATCAATTACTCATTCTCGGTGCATTGTTGTTGCACACTTTTTCTGAATTGTAAGTAATGGTGGGCTAATGAATGGTGAATCCTAGGGGGGAAAGAATGTTGAATTTAGGAAGCACTGTAAGTCTATAGTGGGTATTCACCGGCCCGCAATTCTGGCTCTTCTGGAAACTAGGATGGCTGATCACCAGAATCTCATAGAAGATTTAGGCTTTCATTGTCATATCCAATCTGCTGCTGTTGGAAATTATGGTGGCATTGTAATTATGTGGAAGGAGGATTCTATTTCCATCAACAGCATCTCTATTACCCCCAAGCCATCTATGTGGTTGTTAAGGTTAGTTCCCCCTATTCTAGCTGGATTTTTTGTATAGTGTATGCTAGCACTGATTTTTATGTTAGAAGGCAGCTTTGGGATCAACTTATGTTTATTTCTGATACCTTGGAGTCTTTTGGAAGTCCTAATTGGCTTATAGGTGGTGACTTTGATGAGATTCTTAGAGCCATTGAGAAATTTAGTGGTAATGCTATTAATCTGCGTAAATCCTCCCATTTCTGAGATTGTATTTACCACTGTAATCTTATTGACTTAGGCTATCATGGGAGTAAATATACCTTGTCTAATATGAGATATAGAAATAAACATAGTTTAATCCTTGAGTGCCTTGATAGGTTTCTTGCCAATGATCAGCGGATTCAGTTGTACCCTGAGGCTACTGTCCACTACTTGCCTAGAACTCACTTCGATTACTCTCTTATGTTGCTCCAATTTTATCGAGCCCACCAAAATATCCTTAAACCTTTTAGGGTAGAATCTATGTGGTGTGGTCATGCTAACTTCAGAAATCTAGTCGATTGCTCTTTCCCCGAGGAGTCTGACTTGACCATAGCTACTCTAGCCTTTGAAAACCATACTAAAATATGGAATAGGGAGGTGTTTGGGAATATATTTCATAGAAAAAAACATGTTCTAGCCAGGTTAGAGGGTATTAAAAAATCTCCTAATTATCCTAATAGCACTTTTCTCCATGATCTTGAATCTAACCTCTTAAGGGATTTTAACTACATCCTGGATCAGGAATATGAGTTCTGGAAGCTGAAGCCCAGAATAAATTAGCTTTTAGATGGTGATAGGAACACTAGGTTCTTTCATATATTTACCCTTAATAGAAGAAGAAGAAATTCCATTTCCAGCCTTCAGGAAAATGGTATCTGGATTCATGATCAGAAAAAGATTAAAGAGTCTATTATAGGGTTTTACAAAGCTCTTTACTCCTTTCACTATCTGAGTGCTAGTATGGCCTGCCAAAGAAATCCCTCTAATTCTGGCTCCATTCCCCTCTCAGCTTATACTCTTCTGGATGTTATTCCCAATTTGACTGAGATAAAAAAGGTTGTTTTCTCCTTTAAGACCTTCAAGGACTGTAACGCCCCAAAATCTCATCCCGAGACGTCACACAATGCTTAAGGTTTCAAGTAGCCCTAAGCTACCCTTTGAGCCTGTTACTACTTCTAACACTTACTTTAGGATAATTATAATAAAGCAAGGCTTTGTCATATCATATCTCAACTGAAATAACAAAAGAATACTGTCTGAATAGCAACATACTGAAAGTTCTAAACACCACTGATAGTCTAGTCTGACAAAGACTCTACTATTCAAACTAGAGATCCATTGGGACAGACCCCTAACTGACTCAAACTGATCTGAAAGTAATACTCAAAACACTATAAAAGCGGAAGAGCTGTAATATACGTCCTCGGACCATGAGGACTCACCAAAGATAAAGATATAGATGATATGGTCGGAGATCACTGATGCTGCTGAGACTGAGCACCTAAACCTACATTATGAGATAATGTAGCAGATAGACGTATATGTGGATCAACACTTTGAGGATATACTGAGTATATGAGGGTGTATACATTAAGTAAACAATATCATTACTCTTTATGAAACCATGCATGCAAATATGAATGACTCACAAAGCTTGAATAAGTCCAAAATATAAATCTCATAAGTCGTGAACAATGAAACATGCAATATAAATCTCATAAGTCATTATACCTTGATCTAAAATCAGTATTCTCCTCTTATTCTCAAAGCTTGTAAATCAAGAAGAAATCTTAAAACAATAACTCTCAAACTTATACTTTTATCTTAAGGAGAATAAAGAACTACTTTTCAAAGTTCAGGAATTCAAAGACTTATGATTATGGAACTTTGGGACTCTTTGGGAACTTGGGAGTTTCTTCTAACTGACATAAACCATGTGAGCATTCTTTATGGAGTCCAACGTCTTACCCACGTTAGGGAGAGCTGTTCTACCCTTGCCATCGGAATAAAACCTTAACTTAAGTGATCACAATCTTAGTCATCCACGTTGAAGTGAGAATAATCTTAATCCTACGGTGGCACGTAGTTTTGGGGCTGAGACCTTGGAATCATACCCAACTCGATGCTAAATACTACTTCCATACTTATGCTCAGAACTTTTAAGAAATTCACCTCAAAATTAGCACAAAGGTTTGCAAGAAAACCAATTATGCTCTTTTCTTTTCTTTAAATCTCAAGTCATATGAACAAAGTGGATTCTTTATCTTAGCTTAGGACCAAAAAGGTCAAATCTTCCTCAATAATCTCAAAATAATTTAATCTGGGGTGGTTATAACACAAAAGTTCTCAAAATCACAATCTCAAATAAGGCTTAATGACCCATATTTTAATATCATGTTAAGACATCTTAAAATTGATACTTGATATCATAAAGATTCATAAATCATCTCAAAATCTGAAAATTTCAGCAATATGAATTATAATATCAACATACTCATGTAATGTAATTTCTAAAATATTAAAAATATCATAATCTCAAGAATAACGACATAGGGTATAAAACCATACTTCAATTTCATAAGAAAACATGTAAAATCATATATCTTTGTAATTAAAAACAAGTTTTGGGCACAAGGACGAAAGGATTGTCCTTGTTCAAATCCCATATACCTTAGATTATGAACTTTGAATGAACTCATGCTTTTGTGACTCTATTCGCGACTTTGAATGGATATTCTTGATGCCCTTGGCCTGGGGATTTAGATTCTAGAAGAAATTTTGAAAAATGACGGTTAAATCTTGAGTTCTCTTGAACTTTGGGTTGAAACCCTAGAAAGTGTTCTTGGTGAATTTTAGAGATAAAGGCTATATTTTGGTATTTGGGGACCTTAATCCCGTGTTATAACTAATAGAGGGTGGGGGAAAAAGACTAAATTACACCCCTCTTGGACGCGGATTTTAAAATCTGAAAAACTGAGCATCAATACGATTGGTGACGCGGCGCGTCGATGCAATATCGATGCATCACGCCATAATTGCGCCAAGCTTTAGTACTTTTGATTGGCAGTCACTGCAACAAAATTAACCAACGCGATGGTCGACGTGGCGCGCCAAGATAGCATTGGTCCACTATTTTGGGACACCAAACGTGGTCTAAATGTGGTCCAAAAATTCCGAAACTTATCTGGGAACCCCTATTGACTTCCTTACTCATGAACTAGCTAAAACATCAACTATCGAAGGCCTAGAAGGTTGGTAATAAAATCCTCAAAGTTTTCAAGGCTCTAGAAATGACTAAGTCTCAACACTTAGCTAGATTTTCTAAGTCTAGGAAGTCTTGGGCATCATTTAAGGGATTTAGACGACAAGGATTTTGCGGGGTCTTACAATATCTCCCCTTGGGAACATTCGTCCTCGAATGACACTAGTTAGGCTAAGAATACAAAGAAAACTGAAGATGTACATCCAAAATACTTACCAAACTGACTCTACATCGTCATAAACTTTGAGTACTATAGAGAATGCATGGACTCAAAATGAGAATAGTTATATAGCTGAATCTTTGGTTAAAGAGGAGCTGAATTATGGAAGATTAGTACCTTCCGCTTGATCTGGACTTGCAGAGAAGAGATGGGGGTAATTGGCTCACATATCTGCCTCTGCTTCCCAAGTAGCACCCTCAACTGACTGGTTCCGCCAAAGAACTTTGACCAAGGGAACTTCTTTGTTCCTTAGCCTACGAATCTGGTGGTCTAAGATCTCAACTGGGATCTCTTCATATGAAAGGCTGTTCTGAATATCGGAGTTCTCTGAAGGATCTACAACAATAGAATCACCAATGTGCTTCTTAAGCATGGAGACGTGAAAGATGGGATGAACAGCTGACAGCTCTGCAGGCAACTCAATCTTATAGGCTACTTTCCCAACACGACTCAGAATTCTATAAAGGCTAACATAACGAGGACTAAGCTTACCCTTCTTGCCAAACCTTTTCACTCCTTTTATGGGTGAAATATTTAAATACACCAAATCATTAACTTAAAATTTAAGGTCTCTTCTTCTCAAGTCAGCATAGAATTTCTGTTGACTCTGGGCTATCTTTAATCTTTCTCTAATCAATTTAACCTTCTCCATAGCCTCAAATACTGTATCAGGTCTAATCAAAGTAGCTTCACCTACTTCAAACCAACCTATGGGTGATCTACATCTCCTTCCATACAAAGCCTCAAACGGGGCCATTCAAATGCTAGCATGATAACTGTTGTTATATGCGAATTCAATCAATGGCAAATGCTCCTCCCAACTACCCTTGAAATCAAGAGCACATACCCTCAACATATCTTCCAGAGTCTGGATGATCCTTTCAGCCTGACCATCTATCTACGGATAAAAAGCAGAACTTAAGTTAACTTGTATACCAAGACCCTTCTGAAAAGCTCTCCCAAACTGGAAATTAAACTGAGTACCCCCTATCTGAGATGATAGACAAGGGGACTACATGCAATCTGACTAACTCTCGAATATATATTTTATCATAATCCTCAGTTGTATAAGATATATGCACTGGCGGGAAATGTGCTTAGCCAACCTATCTACAACAACCCAAATAGAATCATGATCATGACGCAAAAAGGGTAAACCAGTCACGAAATCCATAATCATCTCTTCCCACTTCTAAGTGGGTATATCAAACTCTTGCATTGCACCACCAGGTCTTTGGTGCTCTACCTTAACTTGTTGATAAGTTGAACACTTCACTACAAACTCTGCTATATCCCTCTTCATGCCACTCTCCCAATAGATTTCCCACAAAGTTACGGTACATCTTGGTAGTGCCGGGATGAATAGAATATCGCACACCATGCACCTCAGCCATAATTCTCTACCTCAAATCACCAACACAAGGAACGCACAACCTACCCTGAAAACTCAACACACCATCTCTTCCTTGGGATAAAACCTCTACCTTTTGGTCTTTAACTGACTCCTTCAGTTTGACCAAACTAGGATCCATGTCTTGCTTCTCTTTTACTTTCGAAACTAAGGAGGATTCAGAACTACTCTGAACCCACATATTACCTTCATCTGAATGAAACAACGTGAAACCCAGTCTAGCCAAACGATGAACTTCACAAGCTAATTCTTTCTTATCCTTCTCTACATGAGTCATATTACCCATAGACAACTTACTAAGGGCGTCTACCACTACATTGGCCTTGCCTGGATGATATAACGAACTCATATCATAATCTTTTAGCAACTCTAACTATCTTCTCTGTCTAAGATTCAACTCTCTCTGAGTAAACATATACTGTAGGCTTTCGTTATCAGTAAACACATTAACATAAACACCGTAAAGATAGTGTCTCCAAATTTTCAAAGAAAAAACCACAACAGCTAATTCAAGATCATGGGTTGGATAATTCTTTTCATGCGATTTCAACTGCTTAGAGGCATAGGCTATAACATTACCTCTCTGCATCAATACATGACCCAAACCAACTCTAGAGGCATCACAATACACCACAAACCATCCGTACCACCAGGTAAAGTTAACACTGGAGCTGAAGTGAGTAGAGTCTTCAACTCTTGAAAACTCTTCTCGCAGTAATCTGACCAAAGGAACTTAACTTTCTTTTGGGTCAACCGGGTCATGGGAGATGCAATAGAAGAGAAACCTTCGATAAAATAACGGTAATAGCCAGCTAGACCCAAGAAACTTCTAATGTCAGACGAAGAGATAGGTCTAGGCCAATTTCTTACAACTTCTGTCTTTTAGGGGCAACTCTAATGCCTTTGGCTGAAATAATATGACCCAGAAAGGCTACTGACTTTAGCCAAAACTCACACTTGCTGAATTTAGCAAATAATTGATGATCTCTAAGAGTCTGCAGGATAATTCTAAGATGATCGGCATGGTCATCCTCACTACGGAAGTAAACAAGGATATCATCTATGAACACTATGACAAACATATCTAGCACTACTAAAAAAAGGCCAAAAAGTGACGCAAAAAAAGCGATGAGAAAAGCGACATTGTCCATCGTTTTTTTATTTTATTTTAATTTTAATTTATTTTTTATTAAAATCGACGGCCAACGCCTTAATATCCGTCGCTTTTTTTCACGAAATATTGTGCCAATTAATTAAAAAATAATTTATAATTTTTTTTAATAAATGCGACGGATAGCGTCCACTTTATTTACAAATAATAATAATTAATTTTTGAAAAGCGACGTAGTCCTTCGATTTTTAAATTTGATTTTTATTTTTATTTATTTTTATTAAAAGCGACGGACAAGGTTGCTATAATTTTTATTTTTTAAAATATTAATTCTAGAAAAGTGATGTTGTCCGTCGTAATTTGTAATTATTTTTAATTTTTCTTTATTTTTTACAAAAAGCGACGAACAACATCATTTTTGTTAAAACTAAATAAAAATTAATTTTTTAAAAAGAGACGTTGTTTGTCTCTTTTTAAATTTACTTTTTATTTTTGTTTATTTTTATTAAAAGCGACGGACAATGTCGCTATAATTTTTATTTTTAAAAATATTAATTCTAGAAAAGTGACCTTGTCTGTCACAATTTATAATTTTTTTTGTACAAAAAGCGGCGAACAACGTAGCTTTTCTATAAAAGTTATTTTTTTAAAAAGCGACGTTGTCCGTCGCTTTTTAAATTTAATTTTTATTTTTATTTATTTTTATTAAAAGCGACGAACAACATCTCTTTTTTTAAAACTAAATAAAAATTAATTTTTTGAAAAGCGACGTTGTTCGTCGCTTTTTAAAATTAATTTTTTTAATTAAAAGCGACGGACAACGTCGCTATAATTTTTATTTTTTAAAATATTAATTCTAGAAAAGCGACGCTGTCTGGTGCAATTTTTAAATATTTTTAATTTTTCTTTTCTTTTTTTTTTTATAAAAAGCGACAGATATCGTCGCTTTTGTTAAAACAAAATAAAAATTAACTTTATGAAAACGACACTGTTCGTCGATATTTGATATTTTTAATTTACTATTAAATAAATAATTTTATATTTAAAAAAATTAAATGTATTCAATTATATATTGAATACATTGATATCATACGATTGATTGATTAAAAAAAGAATATACTATTGAAGTTATAAAATAATAATATAAGCTAAGTTAAACGATAATTTATCATTGTATGTATACAAGACGTTGTATTACGAGGTAATTTACATGTGTATGTGATGTATCTAGTACATATTGTGAATGTCAATCAACTATATATATTGAATACATTGATATCATACGATCGATTGATCAAGGTAATAATATATTGTTGAAGTTATATATAATAATGTAAGCTAATAAATTAAACGATAATTCATCAAAGTAAAAATAAAATACGTTGTATTACGAGGTAATATACTAGTGTATGTGATGTATATAGTACATATTACAAAGTTGATAGTCAATCAAATATATATATATATATATATATATATATATATATATATATATATATATATATATATATATGTATGTATGTATGTATGTATGTATAAATATGTATCTCACGTATAGTACGTGATGTACATAATAGTTAAAAGCTAGCTAACTAAATCAATATATATCCAAATACTTTGAATGATACGTAACATCATATGATCGAGGTAATAATACACTATTGAAATTATAATAATGAAGCCAATTAACCGACAATCATCATATTAATACGTTGTATTAACATAATTGAAATCTCTAATTCAATCTTTTTAACCCAACTTCTAATCCCAATTTGACTCATCTCTTCAATTTTAATCTCAAACTATTCATCATATTTGATCAACGGTGAATATTAAAATCAATTTTCACTATTTTATTTCTTGAAATTAGGGGTGTGCATCGGTTCGTTCGGTTTGATTTTATATATTATCGATTTGGTTTATCGGTTATCAATTTTTAAATAAGTTAAACCAATAATCAAATCAATAAGGTATTTTTTTATCAGTTTTTGATTTATCGATTTTTAGTCCTTAACGGTTCGATTTTCGGTTTAACCAATACGAAAATATGCATAAAATAGAAATAGTAGAAACTAATTAACAAGAAAAAAAATGAAATCTTAATTGCAGCAAAAATCCTACATGATGTATTTTATTTTACAGGAATCTTCAAACTTGAATAGGTTTTCGAGAAGGTCTGCATACACTGTACGACATCTTACTATTTTTCTTGTCATTTTTACATTTATTAAATTATTATTTTTCACAATTTATTAATTCAAATCCGACATTTTACGTACTTTTTATTAATATTTATTTATTCTTATGTAAATGTGCACACTCACAATTTACAAATGCATTGTCTTTATTATTATTACTATCGATAATTTTATATAACATTAATTTTTACATGCTTAGTTTATTTTGATATCAATGTCTTATTATTTTTCTCATCATTATCACATTTATTAAAATAGCGAGCCTAATTTAAGTCAATTTAATTTTTTAATGTGTTTATTTTCTAGCCATCTTGTACACAATTAATGTCAATTTTAACAAAATTGATATTAATTTCATTTAGACCCATTTTAAAATAATTTTGATCTCAATCGTCGATCAAAATTGATCCAACGACTAATATTGACACCCAATTTTGACCTTCCGATACTACTTTTAGGATACTATTTTCTCAAAATTATTTGATCATCACTTCCTAACAAACCGTCATCTCGGTCGGACAAAATTGGCTACTACGGCAACTTTCGTTGCTTGACAATTCTTTTATCATTTCCAAGCAACGAAGGGGCAGTTGTTGACACCCAATTCTGACCACCTGACGCTCCTTTTAGGCTGCTATTTTAGTAAAATTATTAATTCTAAATGTTAGCATTTCTTACACATTTTTCTGGCATCAAACATATTTTTGACGTGTCACATCCATGATTTTGAAATATACAAATTATTTTGCAGTATCACTTTTACAATTCATTAATTTAAATATAATATTTCTCTACATAATTTTATTAATATTTTTGTTAATTCTTTTCATAAATATGCATACTCACAATTCACAAATGCATTGTCCATTATTAATATTAATATTATTATATATTATTATTATGATGATGATGATCACCATCATCAACAATTTTATATAATAATTTTTTACGTAACATTAATTTGTACATGCTAACTTTATTTTTCGACATTTTATTTAATTAACAGCCTAGTTGAAACTAATTTTTCTAATCTATTTAAATTCTAGCCTTTTTCATCCAAATATAACAATTTTAGCCTAGTTCTATTCAATATATTACAGTTATAGACAATTTATGACTCAACTTAAAATTTTATTTAATTTTTAACCCTTTTTAAAATAATTTTAATCTCAGTCATTGATCACAATTGATCAAATGACTGAGATCCCACCATCCTTCCCTTTCCTTTTAAACAAAGAATCAACCCTAATCTCTCCATTTCAACAAAAAGATAGTCGCACCCCATTTTTCTACCTCCTCTCTCATCCTCTCTCTTACCAACAACCATGGCCGTCGTTCTCTCTATCGCCGGTGAAACCCCTCTGCTTTATTCTTATCGCCTTCGTATCCATCTCCTTTGTCTGGCCGATGACCCTCACCAACAAAACCATCGTTGTCGCTAATCGCCCCCATGCATCCATCAATCGAACCAGCACCGTCCCAGCCATCGGAGCACCGTCGCCCAATGCAAGCAGCAACTGGAGAAGCAGCCATAGCTGCTGCCGCTGCCTTAGTAGCCATAGCTGCTACCACTGCCTTAATCTCTTCCCCACGTCGGAGAGCGTCATCCACGCTGGCAAACCAACCCAAACACAACCAGCCGATGTCGCCACCCCTCTCCGCCGTTCCCGCTACAACTTTGAGGTTTCATATGGATAGCAGAAAAATGAGCGATGCCTTGTTCAGAGTCAAAATAAGGTGCAAATATACAACCCTTCACACACTTCTTTATGAGAAACTTGCATGCACCAGAAGGCCCACCACCACCACTTCTCATGTTTTTTATTTCCATTGATTTTGTGGGGTATGGGGAATGATGAAGAAGAAGAACAGGGAGAAGATGAGTTAAAGATTTGTAAAAGAGAGATACTCCCTATTTAATTATAGAAGGTAGGTGGGGGCTGCTTCTTGTTGTTTGTTACTACTAGTAGTTCAGTTCTACTTTAGATTTTTTTTAGATGAGAAAATGTTCAACCTTTTGGTGGTGGGTCACTAGATAGACAGCTATGCTAATCCATTTAACCATATTTTTCAAAATATTTATTATTGTGTGATGGATAAAGTATAATAATTTCAGATTAAATATAGGATTATTTTTATTTTATTTTTGGTTGGAGGTATTAGTTAGCTTCTAGATTATTCATCCACCATTTATGCCTTAATGATGGAATAGGTTATCAAATATACATGGTGGAATAACTTATCCCGGATAACTAATCTCGAGATAATTTATTCCCAATCAAATAACGGTAGGGTGTATAAGACTAGTATAAAATGAGGTTTATTTATAATTTTGAAATCTAATATGAATTGTTGGGATTAATTTTTATCCACTGTTTGATTTTGTGTATTAAAAATAGTTGTGTTTTTAACCTAGCTCATTTATGTATTAATAATCTTTGTATTGCTAATATCATTCATGGTGTGTATTCGTTATAATACTAAATAAGGTGTATAACTAATGCAGTTATTCATAAATTGAAAATCCTACTAAACAAATAATTAAATAATATTATAGCTAGTACATGTATTGTTTTTTCTAATACATTCTAATCAAACTTCTCCAAGGATAGTTTGATAGCTAGTTATGAGTTAATCAAGTTTTGTAGCATTCTTTTGATGGGTATAAAACTCAATATACCTAATACGATGTTTGATTTATAATTTAGAAACATGTATAAGCTCAGAGAAAATCTATGTATTATTTTATATATGCAAAATGAAATTATGATATTCATGAGTAGCTAAATTCTGCATAAAACAAAAATACGTGAATATATACTCTAAGAATTAATCAATGTATTACTAATTAATACTTGCTACCAAACGACCCCTCAGTTAATAATATGCATTGCTAGCATAAGATTTTTTTTAATACTATTATGTTGCTCAAAGAATATCCATGGAAACTATAAGATTCCTAATTTTGCAATAAAACAGGCTTAGTAATGCTTAATTTTGTCATATATTGCTAATTTTGACTTTTAAAATTATCCATATTGTTTGTGGATTGTATTATTGATATTGGTCAATTAGTTGATAAATTTCTCTTATGGCGAAGAATATTTAACTGTGTATTGTATTTTTATTGTTGGACTCATTTTGTGATAATTTGAATAGAATTTGGTAAAGAACATTTGATTGTGTATCACATTCTTAAATTACCTTGTGGATTGATTTCTTTTGTACAATTGATGATTTGAATTGGATTAGGTACAAAAATAAATTATTTGAAAATGGTTAAGTGTAGTTATGTGAAAATAGTGACTTGAAAATGATTAAGTGTAGTTATTTGAAAATAGTTAAGTATAGTGACTTGAAAATGTGAATTAGTTAATTGAAAATAGTTAAGTGTAGTGACTTGAAATTCTAGTACATGACTTGAAAATGGTTAAGTGTAGTTACTTGAAAATGGTTAAGTATAGTGACTTGAAAATGGTGTAGTGTAGTTACTTGAAATTGCAAACTTGTGACTTGAAAATGGTTACTAGTGACTTGAAAATGGTTAAGTGTAGTTACTTGAAATGTGAATTAGTTACTTGAAAGTGGTTAAGCATAGTGACTTGAAATGAATGATTAAGTTTAGTGACTTGAAAACGGTTAAGTATAGTTATTTTAAATGTAAAGTAGTTACTTGAAAATGGTTAAGTATAGTGACTTGAAATGTGAATTAATTATTTGAAAATGGTTACGTGTAGTGACTTGAAATGTGAATTAGTTATTTGAAAATGGTAAGTATAGTGACTTATAATGTCTACTAGTTATTTGAAAATGGTTAAGTGTAGTGACTTGAAATGTGTACTAGTGACTTGAAAATGGTCAAGTGTAGTTACTTGAAAATGCTTAAGTATAGTGACTTGAAATGTTAATTAGCTATTTGAAAATAGTTTGAGTATAGTGACTTGAAATGTGTACTAGTTAGTTGAAATGTGAATAAGTTATTTGAAAATTATTAAGTGTAGCGACTTGAAAATGATTCAGTGTAGTTACTTAAAATTGAAAACTTGTGACTTGAAAATGATTAAGTACAGTGACTTGAAATGTGTACTAGTGACTTGAAAATGGGTAAGTTTAGTTACTTAACAGTGGATACGTATAGTGACTTGCAATGCGAATTAGTTATTTTAAAATGGTTAAGTGTGGCGACTTGAAATGTGTACTAGTGACTTGAAAATGGTTAAGTGTAGTTATTTGAAAATAGTTAAGTATAGTGACTTGAAAATGTGAATTAGTTAATTGAAAATAGTTAAGTGTAGTGAGTTGAAATGCTAGTACATGACTTGAAAATGGTTGAGTGTAGTTACTTGAAAATGGTTAAGTATAGTGACTTGAAATGTCAATTAGCTATTTGAAATGGCTTGAGTGTAGTGACTTGAAATGTGAATAAGTTATTTGAAAATTATTAAGTGTAGTGACTTGAAAATGGTATAGTGTAGTTATTTGAAATTGCAAACTTGTGACTTGAAAATGGTTACTAGTGACTTGAAAATAGTTAAGTGTAGTTACTTGAAAGTGGTTAAGTGTAGTGACTTGAAATGAATGATTAAGTGTAGTGACTTGAAAATGGTTAAGTATAGTTATTTTAAATGTAAAGTAGTTACTTGAAAATGGTTTAATATAGTGACTTGAAATGTGAATTAATTATTTGAAAATGGTTTAAGTGTAGTGACTTGAAAGGTGAATTAGTTATTTGAAAATGGTTAAGTGTAGTGACTTGAAATGTCTACTAGTTATTTGAAAATGGTTTAGTGTAGTGACTTGAAATGTGTACTAGTGACTTGAAAATGGTTTAAGTGTAGTTACTCGAAAATGCTTAAGTATAGAGACTTGAAATGTTAATTAGCTATTTTGAAAATGGTTCGAGTGTACTGACTTAAAATGTGTACTAGTGAATATGTTATTTGAAAATTATTAAGTGTAGTAACTTGAAAGTGATTAAGCGTAGTTACTTCAAATTGTGAACTTGTGACTTGAAAATGCTTAAGTGTAGTTACTTGAAATTGTGAACTTGATGCTTGAAAATGGTTAAGTGTAGTCACTTGAAATGTGTACTAATAACTTTAAAATAATAACGTATAATCACTTGAAAATGTTTAAGTATATTGACTTGAAATGTGATTTAGTTAATTGAAAATAGTTAAGTGTAGTGATTTAAAATGTGTACTAGTGACTTGAAAATATTTTAAGTGTGGTGACTTGCAATGTGAATTAGTTATTTGAAAATGGTTAAATATAGTGACTTAAACTTGTAGTAGTGACTTGAAAATGGTTAGGTGTAGTTACTTGAAATGTCTACTAGTAATTTGTAAATGGTTAAGTATAGTGAAATAAAATGTCAATTAGATATTTGAAAATAGTTTGAGTGTAGTATCTTGAAATGTGTACTAGTAACTTGAAAATATCAAGTGTAGTCACATGAAATATGAATTAATGACTTGATTTTTATATGTTTTGATGTAAACTTTCATACAAATGACATTCGGTGGTGACAGTGATTGGCCTCGTCCTGATAAGAGTTCGAAGTCAACTGCTAAAGAGAAATCTCAGACACCTGTAGACTCCAATGAAAAACTTTAGGATTGTTTAAGTGTTCTGGCAATTGTTGGATTAATTATTAAGTATTCTGTATTTTGGATTTGGTTGTTTAACTATTGTTGATTTGAATTGGTTAAGTGTTTTGATAATGTAGTGTGTTTTATGGTTATTTTAGAAATGTGTGTTGCATGAGGTTGTATATATTGAATTGCATTTTTATTTGGTAGTTGGAATGGGAAAAAATATAGATTTTTGCATAAAAAAATACATAAAAATGACGGACATGGTCCCTTTTGTCCGTCGTTTTTCTAAAATTTTTTAAAATAAATTTTAAAAAAAGCGATAACCAACGTCGCTTTTTGTCTTCATTATGAAGAACAAAAAGCAACGACCAACATTGTTTTTTTGCTTCACTATGAAGAACAAAAAGCGACGACCAACGTCACTTTTTTGCTTCATTATGAAGACCAAAAAGTGACGGCCAACGTCACTATTTTTTCTTCATTATGAAGAACAAAAAGCGACCGCCAACGTTGCTTTATTTCTTCATTATGAAGAACAAAAAGCAACGGTCAACGTCACTTTTTGTCTTCATTATGAAAAAAAATAATTTATTTTTCTCAAAATACGTCGGACAATGTCATTTTTTCTGTTTTTTTAAATTTTTTCCTTCAATAAAACTCCCCTATGCGTAATTTTTTGTTCATCATGTGTTCGTCACATGAAAAACAAAAAATGACGCACAGTATTGCTTTTCCTAAAAGTAGCTAAATTTTTATTTTTCAAAAATCGATGTTGTCCATCGTAAAAAAAGTGACGCATGCCGTCGTTTTTAAAAAACAACGGCCTTTTTGCGACGAAGAAAAAGCGACGCTTTTTCGTCGGTTTTGGCAAAAAAAGTGACGCTGAGCGTCGCTTTTGGCCGTCGCTTTTTGGCCTTTTTTAGTAGTGTAGATACTGTTTGAACACTCGATTCATGAGGTTCATGAAAGATGCTGGAGCATTGGTTAGCCCAGAAGACATGACTAGAAACTCAAAATGACCATAGCGGGTTCGAAAGGCTATCTATGGAATATTACACTCTTTCACTTTAAGCTGATGATAGCCGGATCTAAGGTCTACCTTTGAGAAATAAATTGCACCTTGCAATTGATCAAATAGGTCATCAATCCTAGGAAGAGGGTACTTATTCTTGATTGTGACTTTATTAAGCTGACGATAGTTAATACACATGCGTAAAGAACCATCTTTCTTTCATACGAACAGGACCAGTGCGCCCCAAGAAGAAACACTAGGCCTTATGAAACCTTTATTTAGAAGATCTTTGAGTTGCTCTTTTAACTCCTTAAACTCCGTGGGTGCCATACAGTATGGAATGATAGAAATAGTTTGTATATCAAGAAGAAGGTCGATCCCAAACTCTATTTCTTTGCCAGGAGGTACCCCTGGGAGATCTTTTGGAAAAACATCAAGAAACTTATTAACTATATTGACTGACTGAATAGTTGGAGTCTCAGACTTAGTGTATTTAACTCAAACTAGATGATAGATGCAACCTTTGGATTTTAGCTTTCTGGCTTTGAGATAGGATATAAAATGACTCTTGGGAGATACAGAATTGCTAGACCACTCAAAAACTGGCTTATCAGGAAACTAAAACTTAACCACACGAGTACGACAGTCTATAGATACATAATGGGAATGAAGCCAATCCATCCGCAGAATGAGATCAAAATCGATCATATCCAACTCTATAAAATTAGCAAATATGACTCTATAAAGGACAGTAATAGGACACTTTTTGTAAACTTGCTTAGCAATAATTGGCTTACCTACTAGGGTAGAAACCAGGATAGGTTCAGGAATCTTTTTGGGATTTATCTCAAAATTCACAACAATTAATGGGGTCACACAAGAGAAACTTGACCCAGGGTCCAACAACACATAAACATCAAAGTGAAAGACATGGAGCATACCAGTAACAACATCCAAACAATTCTCCTACTCTTGACGGGATGGTAAGCCATAAAATCGATTCTGTCGATGACCGCCAGCTGTGCTGGATGAAGCACCCTGAGGAGGGGTTGGACGGGCTAAAGAAGCTGGTGCACTGGTAGCCTGAGTCTGGGGTTGAACATCTCTATTCCCCTGCCTCACATGCGGACACTCTCTAAGTATGTGGCCCAACTTGCCACAACCAAAACAACCCCTCTGTTCGACCCAACACTTGCTGGGATGGGTTCTACCACACTTAGCATATAAGGGATAACTGGACCTGTTACTCACACTGTTTTGGGATCAGGACATAGAAGACTTATTCCCCTGCTCCTGCCTATTTCTGGGTATGGGAGCACTAGCTGATAAAGGTGTTGGCATAGACGAATGAATCTAAAACTAGGGCTGGTTCCCTCCATGGGATCTAGTCTGGTCATGCTCAAACTACTCTGATCTAGCCTTCTTATTTCCCCTTACTCTATCTCTCTCCCTTATTTTGTTTGCTTCAATCTACTAAGCATGCATCATCAGTCTGGACAGATCCATATCCCTATTGAGCATGGCAGTCCTATACTCTTTCAGCACCAAACCAGATACACCGGTCATGAACTTACTCATACTAGATCGGGTGTCAGCTTCCAAGTCAAGAGCATACTCAGATAACTGACTAAACTTAAGGCAATACTCTTTTACAGTCATAGAGCCTTACCTCAGGTTCATGAATTGTTTAATCTCCACTTCCTCATCTCAAGTGGGAAGAACTTGTCCAAGAATACATCCTGAAACACCTACCACGTCATAGGAGCAACATCTTCTTCCTTATTCTTCCTCCATGCCACAACCCAGTCATAAGCAATATCTTTCAGCCTATAAGAGGCCAGTTCTATGCTCTCTTCCTCAGATACATGCATAAATAGGGTGATTTTCTTCACCTCCTCGAGCTATAACTGTGGGTCCTTACCTACTTTTGACCCAATGAATTTAGACGGGTTCATCCTCATAAAGTCATGAAGTCTGGCTGCAGATGTATCACCCTCTTGTTGATGCAAAACATCAGCCTGATTATTGGCTTGCACAGTAGCAGTCACAGCTTGGGCTAATGTCTAAAAACTAGCCCAAATTTGGCATGAGACACATTCTCATTCATGGGATCAATAGGTTGAGGTGGCTCGTTATTATTTCTGCGGGCTTGACGAGGAGGCATTTTCTATCATAAAAGAGCACGAGTTAACAACAGATAGAGATAACTGTAGGCACGATAGATTTTGAAAGAAAGATATGACTTTTTCCCAAAACATCTTGTAGCCTCTTGCTCATAGATGTGGGGAGCTACACACCGATTATCAAGACTCTACGTAACATAGCTTATCAAACTCCCTATGACTCTTTAAACCATAGGGTCTGATACCAAGTTTGTAACACCCTGAAATCTCATTCTGAGACGTCACACGGTGCTTAAGGATTCAAGTAGCCCTAAGCTAACCCTTTGAGCCTGTTACTACTTCTAACACTTACTTTAGGATAATTATAATAAAGCAAGGGTACTTTCATATCATATCTCAACTGAAATAGCAAAAGAATACTATCTGAATGGAAACATATTGAAAGTTCTAAACACCACTAATAGTCTAGTCTGAAAAAACCTCTACTACTCAAACTAGAGAGCCATTGGGACACACCCCCAACTGACTCGAACTAATCTGAAAGTAATATTCAAAACACTATGAAAGTGGAAGAGCTGCAGATATAGGTTCTCGAACCATGAGGACTTACCAAAGATAAAGATATAAATAAGATGCTTGGAGATCACAGACGCTACTGAGACTGAGCACCTGAACCTACATTATAAGACAATATAGCACATAGACATATATGTGGATCAGCACTATGAGGATGTACTGAGTATATGGGGGAGTATGCATTAAGTAAACAATATCATTACTCTTTATGAAACCATGTATGCAAATATGAATAACTCACATAGCTTGAATAAGTCCAAAATATAAATCTCATAAGTTATGAACAATGAAACAAGCAATATAAATCTCGGGAGTCATTATACCTTGATCTAAAATTTGTATTCTCCTCTTATTCTCAAAGCTTGTAAACCAAGAAGAAATCTTAAAACAATAACTCTCAAACTTATACTTTTATCTTAAGGAGAATAAAGAACTTCTTTTGAAACTTCAGGAATTCAAAGACTTATGATTATGGAACTTTGGGACTCTTTGGGAACTTGGGAGTTTCTTCTAACCGACATAAACTATGTGAGCATTCTTCATGGAATCCAGTGTCTTACCCATGTTGGGGAGAGCTGTTCTACCCTTGTCATCAGAATAGAACTTTAACTTAAGTGATCACAATCTTAGTCATCTACGTAGAAGTGGGAATAATCTTAATCCTATGATGACACGAAGTTCTGAGGCATGAGACCTTGGAATCATACCTAACTCGGTGCTAAATACTACTCCCATACTTATGCTTAGAACTTTTAAGAAATCCACCGCAAAATTAGCTTAAAGGTTTGCAAGAAAACCAATTATGCTCTTTTCTTTTCTTTAAATCTCAAGTCATATGAACAAAGTGAATTCTTTATCTTAGCTTAGGACCAAAAAGGTCAAATCTTTCTCAATAATCTCAAAACAATTTAATCAGGGGTGCTTATAGCACAAAAGTTCTCAAAATCACAATCTCAAATAGGGCTTGATGACCCATATTTTAATCTCATATTAAGACTTCTCAAAATTCATACTTGATATCATAAAGATTCATAAATCATCTCAAAATCTGGATATTTCAGCAATATACATTAAAATATCAGCATACTCATGTAATGCAATTTTTTAAACATTGAAATATCATAAACTCAAGAATAACGACATAGGATATAAACCTATACTTCAATTTCATAAGAAAACATGTAAAATCAGATATCTTTGTAATTAAAAACAAGTTTTGGGCACAAGAACAAAAGGATTGTCCTTGTGCAAACCCCACATACCTTAGATTATGAACTTTAAATGAACTCACACTTTTGTGACTCTATTCGCAACTTTGAACAGATATTATTAATGCCCTTGGCATGAGGATTGCTATTCTAGAAGAAATTTTAAAAATGACGGTTAAATCTTGAGTTCTCTTGAAATTTGGGTTGAAATCCTAGAAAGTGTTCTTGGTGAATTTTAGAGATGAAGACTATATTTTGGTATTTGGGGACCTTAATCCTGTGTTATTACTGATAGAGGGTGGAGGAAAAAAACTAAATTATCTCCCCTTGGATGCAAATTTTAAAAGCTGAAAAACTGAGCATCGATGCAATTGGCGATGCGACGCGTTGATGCCATCAACGCGATACCAACGCGTCATGCCATTATAGCGCCAAGCCTCAGTACTTTAGACTGGCAGTCACTAGAATAAAATTGACCAACGCAATGGGCGACGCGGCGCGCCAAGATCACATTGGTCCACTGTTTTGGGACACCAAATGTGGTCAAAAATTTTTAAAACTTATCTGGAAATCGCTATTGACTTCCCTACTCATGAACTAGCTAAAACATCAACTATCAAAGGCCGAGAAGGTTGGTAATAAAATCTTCAAAGTTTTCGAGGCTCTAGAAATGACTAAGTCTCAACACTTAGCTAGATTTTCTAAGTCTAGGAACTGTTTGAGCATCATTTAAGGGATTTAGACGACAAGGATTTTGTGGGGTCTTACAGGGACCCTGGCCCTGATGGTATGCACCCCTTATGTACCAAAAGTACTGGGACATTATCACCCCCTTTTTCCTAGGTTTCTGTACCTCCACCTTTATAAATTTCTCTATAGTGGGCAAAGTCAATTTCACTTATATTTGTATCATCCCTAAATATAGGAATGCCTCCTCCCTCAGGAATTTTAGACCTATAGACATTTGTAACATCCAATACAAAATCATCAATAAGATTATTGCATATAGGATTAAACCTTTTCTTTAGGATATTATTGGTCAGACTCAAGCTAGCTTTCTTTCTAATAGAAGAGTAGCGGATAATGCTATAGTAGTCCAAGAATATCTGCATCATTTCAACAAAATATCTAGTAGGCATGGGGGAATGATTTTTAAAATTGGCTTTGAAAAAGCCTTTGATAGGTTAGAATGGTCCTTTATAAGGTAGACCCTCATTTTTTTTAATTTCCCTCCAGGCCTTACCAATCTTATCATGTCTCGCATATTTTTTCCTCGATCTCTGTCCTAGTTAATGGAAGTGTCACTCTTAGTTTTGAGCCTTCTAGAGAAATAAGGCAAGGTGACACCATGTCACCCTACCTCTTTATTCTCTACATGGATCTCCTCTCTAGACGAATCTACCATGAGGTAAACATTCTTAACTGGAACACTATTTTAATTAGTAGAAGAGGACCTCCCCTTTTCACCTCTTCTTTGATGATGATCTAACTCTCTTTTCCAGAGATGACAGAGCAAATTACCCTGCTATCAATAGAACCCTTCACAGCTTTCATACCCACTCTGGACAAAAGGTTAATCTTGCCTATTCCAAGGTTTTTGTCTCAAAAAATTGTAGCCTGTCCACTAGGAAAGAACTCTCCACCATTCTTAGTATGAATCCCAACAGTACTTTTGGGAAATACCTTGGTTCCCCTATGCTCTATCTCCCCCTAAAAGCTTCTAACTTTTACTTTATTTTGGATAATATGAATAGTAAGCTGGCTGGTTGGAAGACAAAGTTTCTTAACATGGCTGAAAGGACCATCCTCACCAAGGGTTGCCTTAGTGGTATGCCCAACCATATTATATAGTACATCCTCCTTTCTAGTATAACCCTCAACCAGATTAATAAGATTCAAAGAAATTTCATCTTGGGGTCAACTGGCTTAAGGCAAAAGATGCATATAGTTAAGTGGGACATCATTACTAGGCATAAAAAGGAGGATAAGAGAGCCATCCTAAAAAATTCTACTCTCCTTAATAGTTTGGCTTGGAGATTGCACACAAAATCCAAGATTCTTTAGGCCACGATCCTCACTCATAAATACAAAAATACTTCTTCTCTAAACTCCTCCAGCTTTAGAACTTGGAAAAATATCTAGATGAACTGGGAGTTGTGTAGAAATGCCACCCATTCAGCAGTCCTTTATGGCATAAGGTAGATGTTTGTAAGGATAGGTGGATTCCCAATCTCCCCTCTCTTTGCCAAATTATCCATGGACCACTTCTAAATCCTTGCCTCTTGTTTTCTCTTTCCCATGTCTGGAATAATGGTGAGTGGGACCTCAGTTCCCTACCCTTTGAAATCTCTTTGAATATCAAGCATAGTATTTATCATACCTTCTTCCTAGACCATAAGCTGAAGGCTGATACCCCCCTCTTTGGTTTCTCAATGCAAAGGTCCCTTTTTCCTGCAGTAGTGCCTACTCTTACAATCCCTAAACTAAGTCCCAACCTTTGACTTCTGCCATTTTTTGGTCTTCGATTTGGAGCATTACCACCCCCCCAAGTTGAAGTTCTTTCTCTAGCTAATGGACCACAACATCCTCTTTACAAATGCAACCCTTTCTCATAGAGACATTGACCTAAATCTCTCTTGTAAATTTTGGTCTCATTCTTCTTAAGATATTAACACCCCGTATTTTTAGGACAGACTTTGAAGCATCGTTCTTACGTGTGTTGAGTCTAATCCCATGAATTTGTTTTGTATACACGTGTTATGATATTTATCCTAGTGTATAAAGTACTTTCGAGGTAAAAAATGTTCATAAGAATTACTTAAAACAAAGTTGAGCTAAGAGCCTTTGATTCGTCCAAACTTTGGTATTTGATTCTACAAAGGTTGACTTTGAACGTGCATAATATCTTATATACATGAAATCTTTCAACTCAATACCCACCAAATTGTATATAATTGAATTAGCTTTCCAACGATACCAATTTTTCCATAATCTGATACCCGAGCAAAAAAGTATGACTATTTTTGTGAGAAACAGTACTGCCTTGTGATAGGCTTGTGATGCAAGATCCATCCTTATTTCTGGGAGGTGCGACTCGAGGTCTATTCTTCATTTCTATGGGTCACACCATGAGGGTTATTTACATGGGAAAAAGCGGCCAAGGGGCAGTTTAGTCTTTTTCCCTTATCTCCAGCCTTCCAAATACGATTTATAACTCAAAAAGGGGCATTATTTGCCCATCTTCTTCAAATCAACTCACGTAAAAATTCTCCCCTTTCCCAATAACAAATTCAGGTTTCTTTCTCGAGAAATTAAGGTTCCAAGCTACTAAGTTCAAGCAATCTTTAAGAAATCTTCTATTAAGGTATGTTAAATGTTCATCCATGGGCCCTTTCCACCCATGGAGTCTAAGAACCCAATTTCAAATTTAAAGTTATGATTTTTACATGTTATTATGATTTTAACCATGAATTCCCATGAATTTTAATTCTATACCATGTTTACATGTAATTGTTGTTGTTGTTGAACCCCACACGTTGGAATGGTATTGTTCTCTGATTTAAGCCTTAATTGATGATTTTAGTATTATAATCATACTATTACTACAAGAGTTAAAACTATTGTCATGCTTATCTTAATCCATTCATTACAAGTGTTTGATGAAATGTCCAAAGGAATGAGTTTTAAATAAATGCTTATATATCAGGTCCTCAAAGTTTTAGTATGATCTCGTAATTATGATATCAAATCTTGGGGGTTTGTATACTTGAAATTTAGCTGCTTACCTAGTTTTTCAGTGTCTATAGTATGGTTTCAGAATAGTCATGAGCATTATCCGTTCAGTCAATTACTATAAGTAGTTAAGCATAGTTCGTCCAGTACTCAGTATCTTTTAGTTGGGAGTAGGATTTAGCACCGAGAAAATACAGGGATGGTGGCTTACCCACCAGTTAGACAGAGTTGTTAGTAGTAGTCTCTATGTTCTAAAACTACGTAGCCAGCGTAATATAAGGAGTCATCCGTTAGTTTAGGCTTGACTACCTCCCAGGGGCACCCATCAGATTAGGCTTGACTCTGCCCAGGTGTCACCCGTGAGTTTAGGATTGACATCCTAGTTTTTTAGTAGCTTAGTGGATCCATATAGACATTTTTAGTTCCCGTGGCATGGTACTAACACCCTTTTAACTGGGGTTACAGGTTGAACCCCAATCAGTTTAGAGCAGGGCATGTTGGTTATATGATACCTCCCACAGTCTTAGTTCAGTGTTTAGTATAATTCAATTTAGGATTGTATTGACCATAGTGTATAGTTATCTGTTATGAAGTTATCAGATTTTAATATTTTAGTTTACAGACTATTTTTGAATCATGTTATATGCTTGGTCATGCATTCTCAGTTTATACAATATTTACACATTCTTATTAGTTATTCAGTTATCCCATAATATTTAGTCAGTCTTTACTTCATGCACATAATCCATGCATGTCAGCCTAACCTCATTTAGCATACCAGTACATTCAAAGTACTAACCGTATACTTATTTCTTATGCTATGATGTTTAATATCATAGGTTCGGATGCTCAAGTTCCTGACTGCACCTAGATATCCCATCTCACTAGCAGCCACAGCAGTGGTGAGTGATCATATTCCAAGGACCATTTATGTTTATTTCAGATTAGTTCAGTAGTCAGTCGGAGTTAGTTGGGGACCTATCCCATCAACTCTGCAGTCGCTTTTAGACACTTTCAGTTAGTTACCCAGTTATTAGATGTTATTGACAGTCTTTCAGCATTATTTTTAGATAGACGTTTTCAGTATTTTGATTTAGTATTATTTTATGTATTTAAAACCTTATGGCATTTTTAGTTAAGTTCCGCACATGTTTTCTTTTATTTTGTTCAGTACTCATATCAGGTACCAACATGGGTTAGCTTATGGTTCTTCGGGGTTGTAGGCATCGTATGGTATCTAGGGTGTACACCTGGGGCATTAAAAACTTGGTATAATATCCTAAGGTTTTACAATATCCTAGGTAGTCTGAAAGCCGTATTGAGTAGAGTCTTGTGCATGTGTTTGAAACACGCCACACTTATGGATAAGAGGTTACAAGATATTTTAGGAAAAGTTTCCCTTCTTTTAGTGTTCGTGTCTTACGGATGAGTATGATATCTATTTAAACTCTCTTTCTAAATCATTCTTTAATTTTGTTATAGACCATGTCTCCTAGAAGGAACAACGAATAAGGAATGGGAATCAGCCCGTACCTCCGCCTATTCAGAAAGATCCCTTAAATAAGCATGTCTCTTACTCTGAATTCAGAGCTGCTTTCACCACCTTAGCTTATTCAGTAGTTTCTCAGAATAATCAACTGGCTATTGACCTATCTAGGCTTATGGTTCATGCTTCGTATAGTGAGGAGAAAAAGCGTGAGGAAAAAAGGGGAAAATAATAAGAGGGCCAGAACAGGTAATTTTAAGTAAAAGCCAAAGAGTGGTCATACTAACTCTCTTTGCGGGAAGTATGGTAGGAATCATCAGTACTGGTAGTGTTTTGTGTTTTGGATGTGGTAAGCCAGCCCACAAAGTCAGGGAATGCCCCCAGGTGGGTTAGTATTGTCAACACAGTCAATCCCAAATTCCAGCCGGTCACCCGACTCAGTAGGGTGCCACTTTAGTGCCACCAGTGGTCAAAATTACAACAGACTTTATGCACTCCAGTCCTGACATAATCAAGAAAGTTTTTCTGATACGGTTATGGGTATGTTACAGGCCTTTCATATTTCTGTGTATGTTTTAGTAGACCTCAAAACCTTAGCAGACCCCTTCTCAGTGTCTACCTCGGTGGGTAAATCTATCTTAGCCAAATGGGTATATTGGAATTGCCTGATTTCAGTATCCTAGAAAATCACTTTAGTTGATTTTAGAAATAAAGCTGTTCAATTTCAGTTTTTGAATAAACCAGTCATTGAATGGAGGGTTAGTACCTGAGTGCTTAGGAGTCAAATGTGTCTTCAAATTCTTTTTCAAAATCCTATAATAGTATATGATCTAGAATTAGATGCATGAAACCCAGAGTTTAGCAACAGTTATAGAGTTGGGATAGTGTTATTTGAATTTGAGTAGAGCATATTTCATGGGCCTAGTTAGATGAAAGCTGAATCAGTAGGCTTAAAGCATTGTATGCAAGAATTTAGGGTTTGTTGATTCAAAACATAAATTATGGATGTGATATTTATAGGCTATGATGAAAGTAGTATAGTTATTAAGGATTTGGGGATATCCATGATATGTGTCAGAATCTAAGAATCTTGGAAGGTTGAGCTAATAGAAAAAAGAGTTGAAAATTTAACTAAGTCAATTTTAAGTTGTTACCTGGTGATTGTTAGGCCTATAGAGGGCTAGGAGTTGTTCTCAGAATAAGGTACCAGCAACAAGTTTTATGTTATTAGGCATAGTCATTTAGGGTGGGTTTACCAATTATACGTATTATTACACCCTATACTCTAGAGTAAAGTGGTTGCAATTCAGTTTAGAGATGTTGATTGAGTGGTTCCCAAACTTAGAATGATGACTTTAAGCTAAGGGGGAGATGATAGAATAAGTAACCTAGTCAGGCTCTCAAATACTAGTGGTGATACCTTTATGTGTAGAGAAGCAAAAAGAGAGAATGATGCCCAACTCGCTCTTATCTCAGTGCAAGGTTTCTCAGTCATCACGATATCTACTCATGCCTTACATGTCAGTTCCATAATCATAGTTCATGTTCATGCACATCATAAATAATCATGTATGCTTCCAGTCCCTAGTATAAGGAGTTCCAGTTTTCTCAGTAGTAAGAACCATGTTCCACAAATTTAGAAACTCCAAACTTAGGTTATGCAACTCATGACTCCTGTGCTCATGCTTTACAGTATGTTCAGTTCCAGTACTCATGCAACACTTTTAATGATCAACAAAATTAAGATTTATGTCATTATGTCCTCAGTTCAGATCTCTTGATGAATCCATGATGTTTGTATTCTATTCCTCAGGCCTTAGTTGAGTATCAAGTTATGTATAGCGTTCATTCATGCTTCAGGTCCTCATGTGTAACCTTTTAGTAACCTCTCCTTATGAAATGATAGTAGTGATGAGCAATTGCTTAGATGGGAGAGAGTAAATATTTCTTATTGATGAATGATTGTTGTATGCTTGTTTTAGCTAAGACTGTAAGTATAAAGTATGACTGAGGCTAAGTTTTTGATATATGTCATGGTTAGTTGAAATTTTATGTATTTTCTTGGGGTAGTGCATGAAAGTTGTTAATGATGGTGGTTTACAGGATATGAGGAAGATATTTTTAAGGGTGTTTGTTTAGAAGGGAATATGTGGTCATAAAGATAGACTTGAATGTCATGTTTGTATATATGTGGATGAATGCATTGCGTGTTAGTGAATGTCTAGTAAGAGGTTGAATATAGTTGTTGAAGTAGTAATAATAATTATTCATGAGATGAAAAGTTGTTGAAGTGTAGGGTGTGTTTAATTCATGATTCCGACAAGTATTACAGTGTGATGGGTGCACTTTGTAGATTCAAGTAGGCTTGAACATAGTGACAGAATTTGGTTTAGCTCAGACTTCAGTAGGTAGAGTTATCAGTGACCATTTGAATATTTTTAGTAGTCTCAAGTGAAGTGCATTTTTGAAGTGGAATGTGTAGTTGAGTATAAGCTTTTAGTATGATTCAGTTTGTTTAGCTAGCTATTAAGTTTAGTAGTCAGACAGACAAGTTGCTATAGCTTTCCATCTTTCGACCTAGTCTTACTATCTGAAGTTTCATGAGTATGGCCAATCCAAGAGGTAATTTGTTCACCTTCATATAAATTGTGAATTAAGTTCAGTTCATGCATCAATTTCAGATTTTAGATATTTAGTCATGATTCAGTCCGTAAGTGTTTTGTACATCATCTCAGTCTTTTCTTAGTATTTCAGCCAAGTTAGTATCACTCGGGAAATATTGTAATACCCCGGTTCCCCCCCTCCCCCCTATGTCTTAAACCTCTTAACTTTTCTTCACAAAACTAAATCCATCTTGAGGCGGTGGTTACTCATAAGTTGGCCCTCTTATTTCCATCTCAGCCTTATAACCATTCTTATGTCAATGTATGTATTCACGAAATCAGTTCAGTTTATGTATCATACTCAGACTCAGTCATGCAGTCATGTTCCAAGTAATGCATGTTCAGAATATGATCTCAGTTACCTTCGTACAGTACTCTCAGTCTAACCAGTCTCATTCGAGGATGAATGTTCCCAAGAGGGAGATAATGTAACACCCCATATTTTTGGGCTAGACTTTGAAGCGTCGTTTTTACGTGTGTTGACTCTAATCCCATGAATTTATTTGAATACATATTTCATGATCATTATTCTAATGTATGAAGTGATTTCAAGGTCAAAAATGTTCATAAGAATCACTTAGAACAAAGTTGAGCTAAGAGTCTTTGATTTGTCCAAAGTTTGGTATTCGATTGTACAAGGGTCAACTTTGAATGTGCATAACTTTTTATATATGTGAATTTTTCATATCAATACCTCCCAAGTTTTAGATAATTGAATTAGCTTTCCAACGATATCAATTTTGCATTAATCCGATACCCGAACAAAAAGTTATGACTATTTTTGTGCGAAACAGTAATGTCTCGCGAAAGGCTCGCGACGCGAGGTCTATTCTTTATTTCTGGGAGGCACGACGCGAGGTCCATTCCTCGTTTTTGGGGGTTGCGCCATGAGGGTTATTTACATGAGAAAAAGAGGCCAAAGGGCAGTTTAGTCCTTTTTCCTCATCCCTAGCCGTCCAAAGACGATTTATAACTCAAAAAAGGGACATTATTTGCCTATCTTCTTCAAATCAACTCACATAAAAACCCTCCCCTTTCCCAAGAACAAATTCAAGTTTTTTCCTAAAAAAATCAAGGTTCCAAGCTTTTAAGTTCAAGCAATCTTTAAGAAATCTTCTATTAAGGTATGTTAAACGTTCATCCATGGGCCCTTTCCACCCATGGAGTCCAATAACCCAATTTCAAATTCACAGTGATGATTTTTACATATTATTATGATTTTTAACCATGAATTCCCATGAATTTTGATTCTATACCATGTTTACATGTAATTGTTGTTGTTGTTAAACCCCATATGTTAGAATGGTTTTATTCGCTGATTTAAGCCTTAATTGGTGATTTTAGTATTGAAATCATGCTATTACTACAAGCTTTAAAAATATTCTCATGCTTAGCTTAAACCATGCATTGCAAGTGTTTGATGAAATATCAAAAGGAATGAGTTTTGAATAAATGCTTACATATCAGGTCCTTAAAGTTTTAGTATGATCTCATAATTATTGCTATCGAGTCCTGGGGGTTTGAATACCCAAAATTTAGCTGCTTACCTAGTTTTTCAATGTCTACAGTATGGTTTCAGAATAGTCATGAGCATTATCAATTCAGTCAATTATTATAAATAGTTAAGCATAGTTCAGTCTAGTATTTAGTGTCTTTCAATTGAGAGTAGGATTTAGCACTGAGCGAATGTAGGGATGGAGGCATCCCCGTTAGTTAGGTAGAGTCATTAGTAGCACTCCCTGTGTTCTAAAACTATGTAGCCAACATAGGATGAGGAGTCACCCATCAGTTTAGGCTTGACTACCTCCCAGGGGTCACCCGATAGATTATGCTTGACTCCACCCAGGTATCACCCGTCAGTTTAGGCTGGACATCTTATTTTTTCAGTAGCTTAGTGGATCCACATAGCCATTGTTAGTATCCGTTTCATGATACTAACATCCTTTCAACTGGGGTTATAGGTTGAACCCCAATCAATTCAGAGTGGGGCATGTCGGTTAGATGATATCTCCCACAGTCTCAGTTCAGTATTCTGTAAATTCAGTTTAATTTTATATTGACCATAGCTACTATTATTAGTTATCCAGTTATCAGATTTCAGTATTTTAGTTTACAGACTATTACAGAATTACGTTATATACTTGGTCATGCATTCGCAGTTTATACAACATTCACACATTCTTATTAGTTATTCAGTTATCCCATGTTATTCAGTAAGTCCTTACTTCATGCACATAACCCATGCATGTCAGCCTAACCTTATTTAATATACCAGTACATTCAAAGTACTGATCGCATACTCATTTCTTGCACTATAATGTTTAATATCATAGGTTCGAACGCTCAGGTTCCCGACTGCACCTAGATATCCTAGCGTACAACAACAATAGTTGTGAGTTCTCATATTTTGAGTACCGTTTATGTTTATTTTAGATTTGTTCAGTAGTTAGCCGGAGTTATTTGGGGACTTGACCTATCAAATCCACAGTCAGTCAGTTAGAGACTTTAAAACACTTTCAGTCAGCTACCCAGTTATTAGATGTTATTGACAGTCTTTCAGCATTATTTTCAGACTAATATTTTCTGTATTTTGATTCAGTATTATTTTTCGTATTTAAAACCTTATGGTATTTTCAGTTAAGTTCCACACATATTCTCTTTTATATTATTCAGTGCTCACAGCAAGTACCAACATGAGTTAGCTTGTGGTCCTTCGGGGCTGTAGGCACCGTGTGGCTTCCAGGGTATATTTCTGGGGCGTTACAAGATATTCCCTATATTTTTTTATGCAACATTGTTGCTCTCTTCTAGACTTATCTTATTCATCACTATAGAGGTGATCTCAGCATTACCATTCAATTTTTTGACCCTATGAACTGGCATACTACTTGGAAATTTCTCCATTACTCATGCTTTGATAATGGTCTACCTTGGTCCACCCTTATCCCTTTTTGCCTTTGGCATATTTGGAAGAATAGAAATGCCAATATGCACAATACCTCTACTGGTTGTCTCAACTTTAAGGACGCTTACTATGAAGCAGTTGAGTTCTTTCACTTAAACTCTACCACCTCTCCTAGTGCACACTCTTCGATTTCAATTTGCTGTACCCCCCACCCCCTAACACTTTTAAGCTTAAAACTGATGGGGCCTGCAAAGAAAATCCAGGTAAGGGGGCATTGGGGGAGTAGTTAGAAATTCGAGTGGGTCTTAGCTTTTGGGTTTTTTTCAAAGTTTTAATCGTGCTACTAACAATCTCATGGAGCTTTTAGCCCTTTTTCAAGGGCTTATTACTGTCTTTCAGCATAATCTCTATCCGGTAGAGATCAACACTAATTTTGAATTGGTGATACATTGGCTCACTCACGAAAACCTAATATATAACCCCATTATTGATAAATACAGATCCATGATAAGAAGATTGGGGAATCCTCCAGTTTATCACTGCTATATGGAGCAGAACCGAGTGGAAGACACTTTGGCTAAAGAAGGGGCCAAGCAAAATCAGTTTGCTGATTGTAGTTTTTTTTATGCTCCTCCTTTTGTATCCCATGATACTTGGGCAGATAATATAGGTTTTTTCTATCAAAGGAACATCCTTACTCCCATGGATCCTTCAGGGCAACGCCCAACAACTTTTAAATTGGAGCTAGACTATGCTCAAACTCTCTGTGTTGCTTTAACTTAATGCATTTCTTTTCCACCAAAAAACAAAAGAATGGTGGATTTGTGCAACATCCCAAGAATATTTCAAATTGAAATGTAAAAGGACAGATAGAGAAGAAAAAAAGATATGTGGCTATTTTAGGTGTAAATTGAAAGACATGTTGCATAGAAAATCTTGTAAGAAGTCAATTATGACCTTAGCTATACAATTTGTTGACAAATAAGCAACCAGAAGCTGACTCTTTTAATCTATATCTATTCTATATCAAAAGTGTGAAGGTCTTTACAAATGTTACTTGAACTTTTTGTTCTTTATTAAAAGACTTCACAATACACAACATTGTCTTTTCACTTTTTTCCTACAATTATTATTTTATTAGCTTTATAATTAATTACAATGTTAAAAAAAATTAAGGGGTCCTAAAATAGATGATAAGAAAAAAATTATGAATCATTAATATTGGTATTTTTTTTTATATGTGAAAAAGGAGTCCTAAAATATATGGTAAGAAAAAAATCCTAAAATATATGATAAGAAAAAAAAATTACTTAGTAATAGGTATTGTTTTTTCCATAATTATTGTTACATAGATTTTACATGAAAAAAAAAATTCTAATTCTATAGGTACATTGCATATGTGCTCATGTTTTTTCTAGATGTTAATTTTAACCTGGAAAAGAAAAAACCTTCCTTCTATGTGTACGTTGCATGTGTTTATATTTTAGACTTTTACTTGGCAAAGTTACTTGAAAAAGAAATCTTGGATATTAAATATTTTTATACGTATGGATCACATACGTCCTTTTTCTTATTATTAAAAAAAGTAAAAGTCATTTAGGCTATTTTATTAATTTAAATAAATATAACAAATCAAAGAACTACTAAGTTGAAGTACGAATTTGCACAAATGCCTAAAAAGGTCAAAATAATATGTCGAGTCCTAAAATATATGTGAAGAGAAAAATATATTTTAAAAATTAAGAATTTGTTATAAATGTATTTACATTATAGTGAATGTCTATCAAGATCTACTTTGATATCTATTAGGATTTGAAGCATCCGTGTTTTACTCAGACTAGGAGTAAATTTCCCCTATAAATAGAGGGGTTTTGTTCATTGTATTTACAATCTTATGATTTCTCATCCCTCAAGAAGTAATAAGAATTACTCTCTCCATTCTCTCTACTCTTCTTCTAGTTCTTTCTTATTTTATAACACGTTATCAGCACGAGACTCTGCCAAATAAGGTGAGATTATAAATCTAAAGGTCAAGGTTAGTAATTCCTTATGTTATTTGTATTTTTCTATTAATGATATAACTATTGTTAGATTTGAGGAAAAATAATTGGTTTAGAACCATTTATGTTTTAAATTCATTCCTCAAGAACAATATTATCAAAAGGGATGATGATATTTGGGTTCAAGTCCCATCGATTGATGCTAAGACGCCTTTATATGGATAAAATATTGAGTTTGAATCTCAATACACCATATTGATGATATTGTGATGGCTAAGGCAAAATAATAGATATTGGGTGAAAAGTCATGAAATTTGATCCATTGAATATGCTCCATTCCATGAAGTGAATGTGGTAGCAATATATGATAAGTCTAAAATATGACAACTTACTTCATTCTTGAGGTGTATGTGGTAGCAGTGCATAATATGTCTGAAAGAAGACAAGTGATTGAATGCACGAATATAATAATGATCATCAAAAGTGATGATATTTTTACACGCTTATATGATTATAAGATATGCTGAAGAAAAATTCTCTACAACATATGTATGCCTTGATTTGCTTCTGAAGTAGGAAAATCTTGAAAGAGGTTATAAGCTATCATAATTTGATAAGTTTAAGGCACGATTATATTCCATTCCTGGGGAATGAGAAACTTATTAATGCAAACGTGCACTTGATTGTGATTGTATCACAACTCACCTCCGAAAAAGGTTGAATAATTTTGAAATCTACTTCTAAAGTAGTAAATCTGAAATTTATTCATGTCATAGTAAATCTGAAATTTACTAAAGAAAAAGTACATGTCATGGTAAACTTGGAGTTTACTAGAATAAAAGTTCATAAATTGATATGAACAATTGTGACATCTCAAAGATATGCATGTATTGAAGAACTAGAAGATTCTTCAAGAATTGTTTATGTCGTTTGTTCTCATGACAAGTTGGTTGGACCAACTAATATTGGGATTGGATCCCTTCAAATCTGAAAATTATAAAAGGTGAATAAGGGCCCGTTCACCTATCATATGATATGTTGAAAAGATGCATCAATAAGATGATCACATGTACATTCATGGTCAACCTACGTTAGAAATTCATAAAGTTACTTGTTCAATATAAATTGAGCATAATTTTCAGATTGTGTAATCAAGATAATTCATCTTGATGGTAATGGTTTCGCATTGAATGTCTTCGATAAATATCTAAACCATTGTTAATGAGAACAAAACTTAATGTATTGGTCTGAAATATGAAATATTGCAATAGCATTTGTATGCATTAGACCAATAAATTATGATTATTTCTTCCCTCTCAATTGGTTTAAGGTCGGAAACCAATTATTCCAACTAATAATTTTGATGTGCGGTATACGATTAATGAATATACCATAATGCACAACGGTGGATTCCTCAAAGAAGTAGAGGATGCATGTTAGTTTTCCTAACATAAGGGGTAGATTATAAGCGCTATGAAATATGTTAGGAATTATCACCAGATCCTCATCCAAAAGATAATTCAAGTCAAATGCCAAAAGCATCTCATATTAAGCGCAAGTACTCTTATTTTGTGTTCCTAAAGGACAGAGTCTATGCATGCATGAAGCATGGTCGACTAATCGGTTCCAAATGAAATAGTTCTTGAAAAATAAGGAGCAAATAATCATAATAAGAAGGCAATGAACTCTTGAAGAGCCTACGACATAACACTTCATGAAACCTTATGTAAGGTTCATGTGGCTGAAAATAATGAAGTGATGAGATCTCAAAATGTTATGTCGCATTGTGAACAGATACAAAATAATATATCATCAATATCTTTGACATAATATTGGCACAATATTATGAAAGATTATGAGAATCTGAATTCTACATTTATTTAAGCATGTTGACGTAGAAACATTTATCAAGTGACATGAATGCATTTTGGTAAGCGTAAAACTTATTTGATTTGTAGTCCAAGCACTTGAAGATGTCACTCATGAAATGTTGAATATTATCACTTGACAAAACGTATGTGAAAACTTTTAAGGATTCAAACTGCTTGAAGCATATAAAAGTTTCTGGGAAACTTATTTATAATCCTTATATTGTATAAGCTTATTGCTTGAACATCATTGGAACTCTTGGAGGGTTTTCAAAGCAATAAATTATTTGCTAAAATTCAAAATATATCGAATTGGATTGGTTATGAAGTACCACATCTTAGTGCAATTGATGCACTCATGTACCTTGCAAATACTACAAGGCCTATAGCCTTTTCAGTTAATTTGTTAGCAATGTATATTTCTGCTCCTACTATGAGACATCAAAATGAGATAAAACACATGAGTTTATTTTATTTCGAAAATTGCAGTTCTGATCTTATTGGTCATGCTGATGATGGGTACATATCTGACCTGCATAAAGCTCGGTCTCAAATAGGCTATGTGTTTATATGTTGGTACTGCTATATCTTGGAGATATACAAAGCAGTCTATCATATCCACTTCATCGAATCATGCTGAGATAATAGCTATTCATGAAGCAAGCCGAGAATGTGTATGGTTGAGGTCCATGATACATCTCATTCGAGAAAAATGTGGTGTGAAATATAACAATCTACCCACAATTTTATACAGAGATAATTCAGCATACATAGCACATCTTAAGAGAGGATTCATAAATGGAGATAGAATGAAGCACATTTTGCTAAAGCTTTTCTACATATATGAGCTACAAAAGAATGATGATATTAATGTGCAACAGATTCGTTCAACTAACAATGTGACTAATTTATTCACCAAATCTTCTCCAATTGCAACTTTCAAGAAAATGTTGCATAAGATCGAGATGCAAAGGTCAAGGATGTGCTCATTAGGGGAATTAATACGCACTGTACTCTTTTTTCCTTACGATGTTTTGTCCCACTGGGTTTCCCTTGTAAGGTTTTTAATGAGGCAGCCGAAATGCGTATTATTAGAGATGTGTACTCTTTTTCCTTCAATAGATTTTTTTTTCTACTGAGTTTTTTCTAGTAAGGTTTTAAAGAGGTACATTATCTACCAATTAGACATTCAAGGGGGAGTGTTATAAATGTATTTACATTATAGTGAATGTCTATCAAGATCTATCAAGATCTATCAAGATCTACTTTGATATCTATTAGGATTTGAAGCATCCGTCTTTTACTCAGACTAGGAGTAAATTTCCCCTATAAGTAAAGGAGTTTTGTTTATTGTATTTACAATCTTATAATCTCTCATCCCTCAAGAAGTAATAAGAATTACTCTCTGTTCTCTCTACTCTTCTTCTTGTTCTTTCTTGTTTTATAACAGAATTTCTTAAATAGATGGTATTTTGATCTAGATAAAAAATTATAATATTTGGCGTTGATAAAATATATAAATCATTTAAAAATATTATTTAGAAAATAAATTTTATACTAAGTAATAAGGGATAAACGTGTATGGCACGTTCTCGTAAACTAGTATATTATATGTAGAAATATATAACAAAAGTTTAAAACATGATTTCTTTTTTAATCTTTCAACATTCTCCTCCTCTCTTACTTCCTGACATAATTACTATTTTTTAAAAATAAAAATTTTAAATCATATTTCTTTTTCATCTTCTAAATTTTAAATAACAAAGGTAAAATATAACCAAAATATAATATTTTCAAGTCTAGAACATAAAACATAAAAAGACGTTGTAGAAACAGCGCATAAAGAGCATGTTATAAATACGTACTGTAAACAATATTACTTATTGCTTATTTAATTTAATTTGAGAACATTTAAAGACTAAATGTAGTCAGGAATATGAAAAATCAGTGGTTAGATATAAGGCGAGCTGTTTTACCTTGTATCAGGTGAGGCATAAGACTCATGAATTCTTTAAGTTTTAATATTTTAGAAATTAATATAATTAGAAATAAATATTTTTTGAAAGAGATAAATCACCACAAAAAAGTTAAATATATCAAAATTATATAAAAAATAAGTGAAATATGTATTTAAAATTGCTTCAACAAAAAAAGAAATCTAACTAAAGTCACATAATACAACTAATAGATAAAGTCAAGTTTCATGATAAACTATTATATGTCCTCAAAAACACAAGTTTGTATAAACCAATAGTACATAATTAATCGATACTCATCTGGTCATAACTCGATCAATATATTTACTTACCCATATATCATATATTGTATTTTAAAATAGAGCTAAAAAAGTAAATAATTTAAAAGCTCGTTACAATGTAACTTGAAAAGAACTGATGGTAAATTCGAGCAAAAAACATAAATTAGTGTGCACCTTAAACTCATAGCGGAAATCAATTTTGCAACCGAAAGGATCTACCCCAAGTCCACTTTGAATCTCTTGGGAACAAAGTTGTAGAATCACAAACTAAATGCCCTAAAATTTCACTGCTTTGCTGTTGTATTTTTGTTTTTGTTTTTGTTACTGATTTTGACTTTTTATGGAGGAAGAGAAGTTGTAACATATTAGGAAAGTGGAACAGTAACCGTTCCCCCTAAGTTTCAAAAAGTTGTAATATATTAGGAAAGTGGAACAGTAACCGTTCCCCCTAAGTTTCAAAATTAAAATTTATCTCTTATTTTCCCCCTTATTTTGTTAGATAATCCAAAAACAAATAAAAATCGAGTCGGGTTGGGTCGGCCCACATGGATGACCCATGAACCATAATTAACCATCTTTCACTTCGCATATGGTGGACAAGACCCAAAGCAGTATGACATCAAGACGTCATCTATTCATACGACAAATAGTTCGTGTGACCTG
Source organism: Capsicum annuum (assembly GCF_002878395.1). Classification (NCBI taxonomy): domain Eukaryota; kingdom Viridiplantae; phylum Streptophyta; class Magnoliopsida; order Solanales; family Solanaceae; genus Capsicum; species Capsicum annuum. The sequence goes on from NC_061115.1 coordinate 48,384,169, forward strand.
TGAACATCTCGAGCATTATCCATAAGGTTTTACAAGCTACTTATAGGAATCCAATCACATGTGGAAAGAATTCTCTATTAATATGAGAATCTTAATACTCACAATACCCCAGACATTATTCACTACTTCTATAGTTACTTATCTGATCCCTCATCCTCTTTAAAGAGGTGAACTCGAGTTCATGATTAACTTCATATACACAATTACACTTGACTCTTATATGGTTGGTGTAATAGGTGACTTGTTTAAACAAGTTTAAATATTTATTTTAATCATCTTCCCTTTCTACTCGAATCTATTTGCTCTAATTAACTGCTTTCTTAGACATGCAACGCATTGCCAAATCTCTCATGGCTGTTAGTAACATGCTAAAGTAGCAACACCGATCAAAACTTCAAGAAATAGTCAAAGGTCTAAGGGTATTTTAATAAAAGGTTAAAATAACCTTGAGGGCCTCACACAATGAAGAAACAGGGATTCATTCTTCCATTAATCCATTGGTCGCTAAGCACACGCGGTATAAAACACGTGCTACGATGTTATCACCTTATATTGGTACGTGTGTCTTATTCTTTTAGTCATTCAACATTGTACAGATCTGGGTCTAGACATTTCTAAATGTCTAACTTGAGTTTCTTTCTTTATTAATCCTCAAATCCATATTCTTAGAGAAACTCACATCTATCTTTACAAAACAAGTCTTTATCTTATGGTGGAACTTTTCTCTTCAAGTTCCTCGATGTAAGAGGTGATTTCTCGTGTTAGAAAGCCAATCTCATGACTTTTTCGACACACTATATTAATAAAATACACTTTTGCATGCATATGAGATTGAACATAAATTTAAGATTCTTATATTGATGATAATAATAATCAAGTTATCTATAATACATAGACATAATCATATCCTATGTAATCTTAGAGTCATAACATGTTTCTCAAACAAGTCTCTAAATATCATCTTAGTAAGGGGATCAACTATCTTTTCTCGTATAGGAATGTACTGTAAATTTATTTCTCCACTTTCTACTATGTCTCTTATAAAGTTATACTTAATATCAATGTGCTTGGTTTTGCTGTGATATTTAGGATCCTTCGTATATGCGTTAGCCGCTTGACTGTCACAATATAAAATCATAGGACCTTTAAAGATCTTTACGATGTTCAAATGCTCAAAGAATCTTTTCAACCAAACAACTTCTTGTACCGCAAATACACAAGCCACAAATTCAAATTACATAGTTGACAAGGCTGTGAAAGTTTGTTTCTTGATTTTCCACAAAATCGCACCACCATTTAGCAAGAAGACATAACTGGAAGTTGATTTTCTATTATACTGGTCACCAACCCAATCAGCATCTATATAACCTCTTATGGATAAATCGGATCCACTATAGCATAGTGAATAATCAACAGTTCCCTTTAGGTATCAAAAAATTCTCTTTACTGCTTTCCAATGATCTCTTCCAGGATTGGATTGATACCTGCTAACTAAACCTATGACATAACAAATGTCTGGATGGTACACATCATAGAGTACATCAAACTCCCAACTGCACTAGAATATGGTACTCGAGACATGTCTTCTTTTTCTTTTTCAGTCTTTGGATACATTTCAAGGCTTAAAGTTTCACCTCTTCCTATAGGAATATCCATGGATTTGCAACTATTCACTCAAAAACGTTTTAAAATTTTCATTATGTATATTTCTTGAGATAGACTCAAAATTTTCTTGGAACGGTCTCTTTGGGTTTTAACACCTAATATATAGTCTGCTTTACCCATATCTTTCATGTCAAATGACTTTAAAAGCCATGATTTAATAGTTTTTACAGACTCCAAATTATTTTCAGCTAATAAAATATCATCCATGTAAAGCGAAAGAATCACAAACATTTCATTAGACTTTTTCACATAGATGCAATGGTCTTCATCGATCATGGTGAAATCAAATGAAATCACTTCTTTTTGAAATCTCAGGTACCACTGTCTTGAAGACTGGTTAAGGCCATTTATTGATCTGTTTAATTTACAAACTTTCTTTTCTTGGCCTTTAACAACAAAACCTACAGGTTGTTCCATGTCAATTTCCTCATTTAGTTCTTCATTGAGAAAAGCGATCTTCACATCCATTTGATGTAATTCTAAATCTAAACGTGCAACTATAGCTAAAAGCAATCGAATAGAGGTAAATTTCATAACTGGTGAAAAAATTTCCTCATAGTTTATTCCAGCTTCTTGAGTAAAACCTTTTTCCACCAATCATGTTTTGTGTCTTTCTATTGACCCATCTGATTTGCGTTTAACTTTGAGAATCCATTTATTCCTAAAAGCTTTACGTCCAGAAGGAAGGTAAACTAGATCCCAGACTTTATTGGTTTTCATGGACCCTAATTCTTCTTTCATCGCTTTTATCCATTCATCCTTTTTAGGACTTGATAAAGACTTTGTCACAAAATTAGGTTCATCTAATTCTATGGGAAATACCAAGAAAACATAATCCTCAATCTCATAAGATCGTTTAGGTACACCTTTTTTGGTACTCTTATGTAATTGAAGTTCAGATTCCTCAGTAGGATTTTGAGATTCGTGACTCCCACTTGGACCAATAATAATTTCTTGATCAATTGCATTATCAAGCATGTCTTGCGACATTATTTGATCATCTGAATTCAACATTTCATAAAAAGGCTTATTTTCCTTTATTTCATTCCTTTTTGAAAAATTATTTTCTAGGAATGTGACATCTTGTGATTCAATTTTAGTAGTACTTCTATCTTCTATTTCACCAATGAACACATAGCCTTTTGACTGTTTTGAGTATTTTATAAAGATACATTTCTTTCCTTTTGGACTTTTTTTTTCTAAACTTACCAAAATGATGTTGAATATATGCAGCACAAACCCAAGGTTGTAGATCATTAACGTTTGGTTTATTACTAGTCCATAATTCATAAGGAGTAGAAGATACTGATTTAGAAGGTATTTTTATTCAATATGTAGGCCGTAGTTAATAACGCATCTCCTCAGAAAGAGATTGATAAATTTGTCTGCACCAACATGGACCTTGTCATATCCAACAATATTCTATTCCTTCTTTCGGCTACACCATTTTGTTGAGGTGTATAAGAAGTAGTCAATTGTCAGATAATGCCTTTTTCAATAAATAGTTCTTCAAACTATTTTGACAAATATTCACATCCTCTATCAGTTGTTAATGTCTTTATTCTTTTGTCTAATTGATTCTCAACTTCATTCATGTATCTATTGAAGCATTCAAGTGCCTTTGATTTATGAGATATCAAATAGACATAACCAAAGCGGGTGAAATCGTCAATAAATATAATAAAATATAAAGCATCAGTCCTTGCCCTCACATTCATTGGATCACAGATATCAGAATGGATTAATTGTAATGGGAATTCGGCTCCTTTAGCCTTCCCAAATGGTTTACATGAAATCTTTTTGGCAAGACAATTTATACATGTTGACATTTTAATTTTAGAGAAAGAACCTAGATGTCCTTTATTTGTCAATGCATTCATTCGATCTTGTCCTATGTGACCCAATCTACCATGCCATGTAAGTATATCAACGTCATTGTTACTGGAATAACATGACATTACACAATGGTCAACATAATAGTCATAAGTTGAAAGATTACAATCTAAAATAATAAGGCGATCATAACGATGTCTAAACCATAAAAAATATTATCTAAAGTAATTCTTACACAATTACGACTAAAGAATAAATGAAAACCAACATCTAAAAAATTAGACACAGATACTAAGTTTTGTCAAATTTTTGGAGCATATAGGACGTCATGCAATATTAAAGATCGGCCTTCACGCAAATCTAGTTTGCAAGTGCCAATTCCTTTGAATTCAAATATTGAATTATTTCCTTCAAAGATCCACCTTGACCCAGGCAAAACTCGATGAAACTCCACAAACGCTTCTCAATCTCGACTCACATAGTCAGTGGCTCCAGAGTCTACAATCCACATAGGATAAGATTCAGTTAATAAAGCAGTGCTAGAAATATATGGAGCACTAAGAGTTGCATTTAGAAATGCTACATTTTTCTGCTCAGGATATTCACGAGCAAAATGCTCCAGATTTGGCAATTGTAGCACTTCATCTTGCTTTTGTCTTTCTTCTTAAAACCCCTTTTTCCTTTCTTGGAATTTGGCTTGTTCTTTTTATCAGAGGGTCCTTCTTCGGTCTCTTTACCCTTCCCATTCTTTTTTCACTTTTTCTTACGCTTGAATCCTGAAGAGTTCTTACCACTTGATTCTACCATAAAGGCATTAGAAGCAACTTTAGCAGCACCAAGCTGCTCATCTTCAAGTTCAACATAATGGGCAATATCTATTCGCAATAAATTTTCATAGTGTGGAAAATTAACTACAAGCAAAAAATAAAAATAAACAAAAAGAATAATTTTATTTAAAGTAATTTTGTGGGTACAATTCTGTTATTCTCTCAATTCTTCTTTCCTAAGCTTTTCCGTAATTCAAGGACCTTTGTAGCGTAATTCTTGAACTTTCAGATGATTTGAGCCTCCCAGAAATTCTTTTGGATCTCCAGGAATCGTTTGACAGCACTTTGTCTTGTCGAGTTGACCTTCGGGCAGAACTCCGTTAGTTGATTCATTGAAGAGTTGTGTAGTCAATGCAGAAGCTTCCTCCAATGCTTGTAGAATCCTCTCAAAAAATTGTGTAGCCCTCCTATTTATAGTTATAGGGGGTAGGCAGTTCAAGTATAAATAACCTCCTCTGCCTCATTCTAATTGGTTCATTTAATTTTCAAGCTTATCACAAATGTTATGTGACAAGGTTGCTTGTGATTTGCCAAAAACGTGTCATTTGGGACACTTGGAGATATTTTATTGGCTCTTGAACTTGACTTGAATTGTCACATCATTTGATGTGTGTGGTCTTGCTTCATTGGTCTTTAATTTGTTAGGATGCCACGTCACTTGACATGTGGCATAAGTTTGGTCCTGAAGGTGAGATGGACCTTGAAGTACTTGATGAGGAATAAAATGAGCTTATTATTTTTATAGCCCTAAATAATTTTAGACCCAATAAAATATGGGTCAAATCCATATGTTTTTCTCTCTTGATTTTCTCCATAATTCGAGGGCCGCCAATAGCATATTTCTTTGAAGAGTCTCCTAGAAAGACTAAATCTTAAAAAGAGAAATAGTCTACTTCGATTGAGGCTTTGTCTATTTAGCAATTGTAAGACATAATAACTAACTCTATCAGGGCTCAATATGGCCGAGCACCACAAAGTTCGTTGTATTACTCTAAGCCTTACACAAGGAGAATTGACTATCTATCTATGCTAACAAACTATCAACCACTAAAGTTACAGCAATTTGATGGCAAGGGAAACCCGAGGCAACACATTTCTCACTTTGTCGAAACTTGTAGCAATACTGGAACAAATGACGATTTCCTAGTAAAAGAGTTTGTCCGTTCATTAAAAGGGAATGCATTTAACTGGTATATCAACTTAGAGCATGAGTCAATTGATAGTTGGGACCAGATCGAGAAGGAATTTCTCAATCGGTTTTGTAGCACTTGATGAACTGTGAGTATGATAGAGTTGACTGGCACTAAGCAAAGAAAATATGAGCCTGTGGTGGATTATATCAATCATTGGAGGAATCCATATCAAATCCTACATTCGAGAATACGCTACTACAGTCCTCAAATTATAGAGAAAATAAACTTCAACCACAAATAAAAATATGAAGAAACAATAATTTTATTGATAAATGATCTTGGTACAAATCTCTTCCTCTCTTGATTCTTCTTTCTTGACTTTCTCTATAATTTGAGGGCTGTTAGTAGTAGCGTATTCTCGAACGTAGGAGTTGATATGAATTTCTCTATAATTCAAGGGCCGTTAGTGGCGTATTTCTCAAACGTAGGAACATTTGGATTTGATCTCCATGAAAGGAGGGTTTGTCTTCTTGATCTTTATAAATATCCCATGAATTTATTGGGACTTTTCAGATTTCTTGATGTATTTGATTATCAAGAAGAGGGTTTTTGATCTTTTTATGAATATCCCATGAATTTATTGGGACTTTTCAGATCTTGGAGATCTCTTTGTGAATATCCTATGAATTTTTGGGATACTAGAGATGCCTCTTTAAAGGGATATTTTCCCCCTTTATATAGGAATAATTTACGGTTTAGGTTTAGTAGCTATCAAGCTAGATTTAGGATAAATTAGCCCCCAAGAACTCTAACCAAAATTGAACTCTTTTTGTAGAGTCCACAAAATTTCAATGTCTACAGCATCAGAAAAGCTTTTGATGCTATCATTGTGGGTTAAGTTGACCTTCAAGTGTTCCCAACTGTTAAGAAGTAATTGGATCACTACTTGCACCTACTGCTCATTCGAAAGAACTTGACCAGCACCTTTGAGTTGAGCTATCATATTCGACATCACCCTAAAGTGTAGTTTGATTTTCTGATCATGACTCTTCTTGTAAGTGTCAAAATTGATAGTCAGGTGTCTGAGGCGGGTGACAGAAGTAACTCCAGATGTTCCTCACAAGTGTTCCCAGAAGGAATTGGTAATAGGAAATTCCTCACATTCATGTATGATGTCATCAACCATAGAACTTACAATGATTCCACGTGCAATGGAATCAACCTTTTTCCAAGCCTTATAGGCTTCAAGGTACCTTATGTGTTGTTTATTATTTCCCTCTTTTGGTAGACTTAAGACATGGTTAATACCTTCAAGAGCATTTTACTCTTCCAGTACATACCATATCTTACGACTCCAAATGTCGTAGTTGTCTCTATTTAGTTTTTCTCTTTTGTTCAAGTCAACAATTATGTTTTTTGATGCCATGTCTGTTATTAAGAGACATTTACACACATGTGTTATCAATTATGCATGCAAATTACATATTTAATAAAATCATTTTACCTAAAGGTTTCGTGTTTAGTGTAAAGTCGAAAGGACACTTAAGAATCCAATCATCATATATGAACTAAACATTTGACCAAAATTAGAAATTAATTTCTTAATGGATATTAGGATGACAGCTTTCAATTAAGTTATTTTAAACTCAAACAAATAAATGAAATTTACGTAAAAAGAAATAAATAACTTAATATATATTTAATATAAAGTTAATAAATGTAATACCCCAAAAAATCCAACTCAATATTAGATCCATGTTTCAAGATCATGCATATTACATCATGGTTCCTTGTTAGTTTCATGATCAAGGTTGATGTGAATTAAGGTCTCAAATATGTCCTAGCTATTGTGCGAATCAAAACATTCCTTACCGATTGAATTCTTGAGAAGGATATTGGTATTATCAAATTCAAATGAGAATATCTCTCATTATACTACAAATTTTTGATCCCATGACTTACCAACGGATGGATAATTTAATAATCTTTCCGTCAATACCAAATTTTCCTAAAATGGACACCCGGTGAAGAAGTTATGGCTATTTTAAGTTTCTGCTGTAAGAGGAATGCCATTTCAGTGAATGGCGCATCGTGCCTGTGGCCAAAATGGCACTCGTCAATTTCTAGAAAGCCTCTGCGACATCCCTGCTTCGTTACAAGCTTTCAGATTGCAATAATTGGTATTTTACCAAACTCTGTATCGCGTCGGGGCCCTAAATCGGGATAAATTTTGAGTAATTTTCAGTTTTCATTTTAAACTCCTCAAGGGCAATATGGTAACTTCCCAAAACCCTATATATACTCTTTAAACATGGGATTGAAGCCCCAAAGCAGCCCTTTTCATTAATTTTATCAAAATTCACTCAAGAATAGTCAAGAACAAGTCTAGGGTTTCCATTTGGGTTTCAAGCTTCAAGCAAATTCAATCGTAGATTCCACGAATTCTTAATCTAAGGTATGCGTAGTGTTCATCTATGGATCCAATCCATTCATAGAGCTCAAGAACTATGTTTTTAAATGTTATTTTGTAAACTTTTTGTGGTGATATAAGCATATACATGTTGATGATTGTTGTTTAAGTTTCAAAATGATATCTAAAGATGTTTTCATTAAATATATGTGGTTGTTAGTTGAAAAACATGAACTTTAGGTGGTTTGATGTGATGCAAGTATGAAATCCACCTATTCTTTAAAGAATGCATGCAAGGTGTTTGATAAAATGCCTAGGATGCAAGAATTCCATAATTACATGACTCCATGATGTCTAAATGACAAGTCCATATTAACTATACACTTCCATATGAATTTCCATGCTATTTATGTGTTGTTGTTGTTATGGCATGAAGCATGTGTGATAATGGAAATATGAATTATATACACAAAATGTATCCATGCTCTCTCTACCATGTTGAGATGTGAATAAATACATGAAGTATAATATCCCCTACTTATAATATTGTGAATTGTGGACTTTAATCTTGTGATCAAGTCAAGTCATGTGTGTCAGTTTCCTTCTATCGAGTCCTGGGGTTATTCGTACGTAAAAAATATAGTTGTGTGCCTAGAGCCATGTCATGTTCCATGATAAATCTCAGTCAAGCTATACTCTATAGAACTCAGTCAGCCATGTGACTCAGGAAATATCAGAAATCTCATGATCTCAGTTAACTCTCAGATAATAGTACTACTCCATCAGTAAATGGATGTCAGTTATTCAGTCCATGTATAGCCAGTTGAATCATGTTCAGTCCTTTTATATGGGAGTAGAAGTTACCACTGAGTGAACCCAAGGATGGGAAATCACCTGCCAGTTCAGGGTGTGATTATTAGCAGTCATCCTTGTGTTCCAGAACTACGTAGCCAACGTAGGTTGAGACATCTTAACCTGTTAGATTAGGATTGATGAGGTGTCTTAACCTATCAGTTTAGGGTCCCATCGTTCTCACTTTTAGTACCTGCCAGATAAGGGTCACTCACAATTGTCCTTAGCAGTGGTGCGGTATTGATAACCCTTCAGTTGGGGTAGAGATTGAACCCCATTTTAGCCGTAATGGTATACATGGGGAATGTCGATAATACAACTACCTCCTATAATTTCAGTATCAGTCTCAGTAAGAGAACTCAGACAGTTTTTCAGATATCAATATACCAAGACTGTTAGATACAGTCAAATTCAGTTATAGCACGGGGCTCAGAGAGTTCTACCAGATTTAGGACTGTCAGACACAATTGCTCATGTTATTAGGAATACAGTTCTAGTGATGTATTAGCGTACATATTTAGCTACCACATACTCATGATCTCAGTTATTATGTATGTATGTTTGTACTTTTACATTCATATTAGTCAGTTAGTTAGCATTATTCATGGATGTAAACCCTTTTTATTAGCCTACCTTACTCGTATACTCAGTACTCTAGTTGTACTGATGCATTTGCGCTATAGTGCTTTCTTTTATGTTACACCATAGGTCCAGAGCCATGAGTTCCAGACCAGCAGTAGCTTTCCAATCGCAGTGTTGCAGTGAGTCCTCATCCATTCGAGGATAATATGATTTGATTTATTCTTTAATTACTTTAGTTCAGTTTTACAAAGTTAGTTGGAGATATGTTCCTTCAATTTCTTATTTAGACAGTACTTAGAGGCTTTCAGATTTAGTTAGATTTAGCTATCAGATTCAGTATTCAATTTTATATTCAGTTGTTTTGGGTATTCATTACCCCATAGATGTTACTATATCTCTTCAGTTAAACCTTATGGCCTACATGTTCAGGTTTTTTCCATATTATATGTATATTATATAGTGTACAAGTAAAGATATCAGTCATGGGTTAGCTTGTGGTCCCTCGGGGTTATAGCACTGTGTAGCACTCTAATTCAGAAAATCAGGGCATTTCAAACTTTGTATCAGAGCCTAAGGTTCAATAGAGTCCTAGGACTTCTGAAAGCTGTATCTAGGAGAGTCTTGTGCATGGGTGCGTTGCGCGCCACATTTATGTACAGAAAGCTATAAGTTGTTTTAGGAATAGTTTCTCTTCTTTCAGTATTCATGTCGTGCTAGTGAGCATAACTCAAGTTAAACTCCCAGTCTAATCTGTTCTTCTCTTGTTTCAGAATATGGCCCAAAAGAGAAGAAACTAGCCAGCTCCTCAGCCTGAATATCCTTTGGGCGAACATGTTTCTCATGTAGAGTTTAGAGCCGCATTCACCATACTTGCTCAGTCTATGACTGCCCAAAATAAAAGGCCACCAGCTATTTCGGCCAATCTAGTAGAAAATTCTGCAGTAGCTAGGATTCGGGACTTCACCCAAATTAACCCTCTATCTTTCCATAGGTCTAAGTCTGATGAAGACCCTTAGGAGTTCATTGACCAAGTTCAGAAGGTCATTGACATCATGGATGTTACTTTTGTTTAGAATGCTGAGTTAGCTGTATGTCAGTTGTAAGATGTGGCTCACACTTGGTACAAATAGTGGAAGTTTGAGAGGGTAGATGGCGCAGGTCCCATTGGGTGGGAGGAATTTGTCATGGCTTTCTTAGACAGATTCTTTCCCTAAGAGCTAAGGGAAGCCAAAGTTCTTGAGTTCATCAACCTCAGGCAGGGAAATATGACGGTTAGGGAGTATTCTCTCAGATTTACTCAGCTAGCCAAGTATGCCCCTCATGTGGTTGCAGACAATAGGGCTAAGATGAGCAAGTTCGTGTCAGGGGTGAATGATATCGTGGTGAATGAGTGTAGATCTGTGATGCTGAACAGTGATATAACCTTAGCTAGACTCATGGCCCATGCTCAGTAGATAGAGGAGCAAAAGGTTATGACTAGAGAGAGGCAAAACAAGAGAATAAAATCAGCCAGTTTCAGTTTTGCTCAGCCTAAATCAGAGGGAAGGAATCGTTTGCAGTTTCATCCCAAGTCAGCAACTCCATCTCCTTCCTTCGCTAGTGCCCTAGTGCCAAAATTTAGAGACGGCAGCAAAGACAAAGCTCCAGGCTCTAACTATCAGGGTAGTGTTAGCAATGCCCAAACAAATCTCCTTCGTCAAGCTTATGGTAAGAACCACAAGGGTATTTGCAGAGCCGGTAGTGATGCCTATTTTGGTTGTGGCAAGCCAGGCCATAATATTAGAGAGTGTCTGCAGTTAGGTCTTCAAGGTCATCAAATTCATTCCGCTGCTCAGTCCGATCGCTCGAACCAGCAGGGTACCACTTCTAGTGCTACTAATTGGCAACGCCCAAATAGACTCTATGCTCTTCAGACCCGACAGAATCAGGAAAATTCTCCTGATGTTATTACTGGTACATTATAAATTTTCCATGTTCATATTTATGCTTTGCTAGACCTAGGTGTATCCTTGTCTTTTGTTACTCCATACATAGCAGGCGATTTCGGAATCAGTCCCGAGATTTTAGTAGAGACCTTTTCAATCTCTACCCCAGTGGGCAAAACCATCATAGCCCGACGGGTATACAGGAACTGTCCGATTATGATATTTCAGAAATCAAGTCAGCAAATTTAGTTGAGTTAGAGATGACAGACTTTGATGTCATTCTCGATATGGATTGGCTTCATTCCTGCTATGCCACAGTCGACTGTAGAAATAGGATAGTTCAGTTTTAGTTCCCGAATGAGCCCTTCTTAGAGTGGAAGGGTAGTGTTTCAGTGTTCAGGGGTCAGCTTGTTTCCTACCTCCGGGCAAGGAAAATGATTTCTAAGGGGTGTGTGTATCATCTCATGCATGTTAAAGATTCCAGTTCTGAATCTCCCATTCTCGAATCAGTCCCAGTGGTTAGTGAATATTTAGATGTCTTTCCTGAAGATCTTCCAGGCATTCCTCCCAAAAGGAAAATAGACTTTGGCATAGACCTTCTCCCAGATACTCAGCCTATCTTTTTCCTGCCATACAGAATGGCATCAGTAGAACTTAAGAAACTGAAAGATCAGTTGAAGGATCTCTTAGATAAGGGATTCATCAGGCCCAGTATATCCCCATGGGGTGCGCCATTCTTATTCATGCACAGGAAAGATGGTTCTCTCAGGATGTGTATTGATTACCGTCAGCTCAACAAAGTTACGATCAAGAATAGGTATACACTTCCCAGAATAGATGATCTGTTCGACCAACTTCAGGGTGCCAGTTATTTCTCCAAGATAGACCTCAGATCAGGCTATCATTAGCTCAGAGTTAGAGAATGTGACATCTTGAAGATAGCTTTTCGTACTCGGTATGGTCACTTCGAATTTCTAGTCATGTCCTTTGGTCTAACCAATGCCCCTGCAGTTTTCATGGACTTGATGAATTGTGTGTTCAAGCAGTACTTGGACATGTTCTTTATAGTCTTTATAGATGATATTCTGGTCTATTCTCGCACTGAGCGTGATCATTCAGACTATCTTAAAATTGTTCTTTGGACCCTCAGAAATCATCAGTTATTCTCCAAGTTCAGTAAGTGCAAGTTTTGGCTAAGATCAGTAGCATTCCTTGGCCATATTATTTCCGGTGAGGGCATTAGAGTAGATCCTCAGAAAACTAAAGCAGTAAGAAACTGGCCTAGACCCGTATCTCCAACAGATATCAGGAGTTTCTTGGGTTTGGCTAGCTATTATAGATGGTTTGTCGAGGGATTTTCTTCTATTGCGTCTCCTATGTCTAGATTGAATCAGAAAAAGGTCAAGTTTCAGTGGTCAGATTCATGCGAGAAGAGTTTTTAGGAATTTAACACTCGACTCACTACAGCTCCAGTTCTAGCTCTTCCAGATGGTTTAGATGGGTTTGTAGTATATTGTGATGTATCTAGAGTGGGTTTAGGTTGTGTCCTTATGCATCATGGTAAGGTCATAGCCTATGCCTCCAGACAATTAAATCTCCTTGAGAAGAATTATCCTACTCATGATCTTGAGTTAGTAGCCATAGTTTTTACCTTGAAGATTTGGAGGCATTATTTTTATGGAGTTCATATAGACGTCTTCACAGATCATAAGAATCTCCAGTATGTCTTTTCTCAAAAAGATCTCAATCTTCATCAAAGAAGGTGGTTAGAGCTCTTGAAGGACAATGACATAAGTGTTCTTTATCATCCGAGCAAGGACAACGTTGTGGCCGATGCTCTTAATAGACTCTCCATGGGCAGTATTTCTCACGTTAAGGATAGCAAGAAAAAGATAGGTCAGGAAATCCATCAGCTTGCCAGACTAGGAGTTTGCTTAGTCGATTCTTCAAAGGTTGGTGTATGTGTTCAGAGTAGTTCAGAGTCATCTCTAGTTTTTGAGGTGAAAGAAAAGCAAGACATGGATCCTAGCCTTGTCAAGCTGAAAGAGTCAGTTCAGAATCAGAAAGTTGAGATTTTCTCCCAAGGGGGAGATGGTGTTCTTCATTTTCAGGGCCGTTTATGCATTCCAGGTGTAGATGAATTGAGGCATCGAATTCTTCCAGAAGCGCATGGTGCACGATAATTCATTAATCTAGGGGCCACTAAGATGTACCGCGATTTGTGGGATATCTATTGGTGGAGTGGGATGAAGAGTGATGTTGCAGAGTTTGTGGCTAAGTGCTCTACATATCAGCAGGTTAAGATAGAGCATCAGAAACCTAGTGGTTCCATGTAGGAGTTCACCATTCCTACTTGGAAGTGGGAAGAAGTGAACATGGACTTCATGACGGGTTTGCCTAGAACTCGTCATCTTCATGATTCAGTTTGGGTCAATGTAGATAGGATGATCAAGTCATCCAATTTTCTTCCAGTTCGTACCTCCTATTCAGCCAAGGATTACGCCAAACTCTACATCAAGGAGTTGGTCAGATTACATGGTATTTCCTTATCTGTCATCTCACACAAAGGTACCCAGTTCACCTCTCACTTCTGGAAAGCATTCCAAAAGGGTCTCGGTACCCAAGTCTATCTCAGTATAGCATTTCATCCTCAGACAGATGGTCAAGAAGAAAGGACCATTCAGACTCTTGAAGATATACTAAGGGCGTGTGCAATTGATTTCAAGGGAAGTTGGGATGACCACTTGGCCTTTATTGAGTTTGCATATAATAATATCTATCATTCTAATATTCAGATGGCTCTATTCGAAGCTCTCTATGGTAGGAGTTATAGATCTCTAATCGGTTGGCTTGAAGTTAGTGAGGCCTCAGTCATAGGTTCTGACTTAGTAGTCGACGCCTTAGAGAAAGTTCAGTTGATCAGAGAGACTCTAGGATGCTCAGAGCTGACAGAAGTCTTATGCAGATGTTCGTAGGAAGGATCTCGAGTTCGAGGTCAATGTCTATGTCTATCTTAAGATCTCTCCCATAAAGGATGTGAAGAGGTTCGGAAAGAAAGGGAAATTCAGTCCTCAATATGTCGGTCCTTTCAAGATTCTCAGTCGCTTCGGCAAGGAAGCTTATGAGCTAAAATTGCCTTCAGATCTAGCCTTAGTTCATCCAGTCTTCCATGTCTCTTTGATCAAGAGGTACATAGGTGACCCAGCAATTATAGTCCCTGTTCAGAGCATTGACATTTAGAACAACCTCTCTTATGAAGAGATTCCAGTTGAAATCTTAGACTATCAGACTCATCGATTGAGGAATAAAAAAGTCCCTCTAGTTAAGGCTCTTTGGTGAAATCAGTCTCATGAGGGAGCTACTTGGGAAACAGAAATAGATATGCATACCAAGTATTCTCACCTCTTCCCCACAAATTCAGATCAAGCTCAAGGTAATAGTTCTCCTTAAGCTTATTCAATTGCATACTCAGTCATGCATTCATGTATCAGTTCAATTATAAGGTCATGCATCAGGTATGCATTCTCATCTTGAGAAGCTCAGTTTATCAGATTGCGCAGTTACGCATCAATGTACCAGTTATCCATGTGTCAGATATGCATGAGTTCAGTATGTTTGGTATGGAAATCATGAGATCATGTTTTAGTCCTTCATATTCAGTTCATGTTCGGCTTGTCTTATTCTTCCCTCTCAGTTAAGTTTCATTCGAGGATGAATGTTCCCAAGAAGGGGGGAGATATTGTAATACCCCAAAAAATCCAACTCAATATTAGCTCCATGTTTCAAGCTCATGCATAGTACATCATAGTTCCTTGGTAGTTTCATGATCAAGGTTGATGTCAATTAAGGTCTCAAATATGTCCTAGCTATTGTACGAATCAAAACATTCCTTACCGAATGAATTCTTGAGAAAGATATTGATATCGTCAATTTCAAACAAGAATATATATCATTATACTATGAATTTTTGATCCCATGACCTACCAACGGATATATAATTTAATAAGCTTTCCATGGATACCAAATTCTCCTAAAACGGACCCCGGTGAAGAAGTTATGGCTATTTTAAGTTTCTGTTGTAATAGGAATGCCATTTTAGTGCATGACACATCGCCCCTGAGGCCAAAATGGCACTCGTCAATTTCCAGAAAGCCTCCGCGATAGTCCTTCTTTACGCCAAGCTTCCAGGTCATAATAAGTGGCATTTTACCAAGCTTTGCATTGCGCCGGGGCCCTAAATCGGGATAAATTTTGCGTAGTTTTTAGTTTTCATTTTAAACTCCTAAAGGGCAATATGGTAACTTTCCAAAACCCTATATATACTCTTTAAACACGGGATTGAATCCCCAAAGAATCCCTTTTCATTAATTTTATCAGAATTCACTCAAGAACAGTTAAGAACAAGTCAAGGGTTTCCATTGGGGTTTCAAGCTTCAAGCAAATTCAACCATAGATTCTATGAATTCTTAATCTAAGGTATGCGTAGTGTTCATCTATGGATCAAATCCGTTCATAGAGCTCAAGAACCATGTTTTAAAATGTTATTTTGTAAACTTTTTATGGTGATATAAGAATGTACATGTTGATGATTGTTATTTAAGTTTCAAAATGATATCTAAAGATGTTTTCATGAAATATATGTGGTTGTTAGTTGAAAAATATGAAATTTAGGTGGTTTGATGTGATGCAAGTATGAAATCCACCTATGCTTTAAAGAATGCATGCAAGGTGTTTGATAAAATGCCTAGGATGCTAGAAACCCATAATTACATGATTCCATGATATCTAAATGACAAGTCCATATTAACTATACACTTCCATATGAATTTCCTTGCTATTTATGTGTTGTTGTTGTTGTGGCATGAAGCATGTGTGATAATGGAAATATGAATTATATACATGAAATGTATCCATGCTCTCCCTACCATGTTGAGATGTGAATAAATACATGAAGTATACTATCCCCTACTTATAATATCTGGAATTATGGACTCTAATCTTGTGCTCAAGTCATGTCATGTGTGCCAGTTTCCTTCTATCGAGTCCTGGGGGTATTCGTACCCGAAAAATATAGTTGTGTGCCTAGATCCATTTCATGTTCCATGATAAATCTCTGTCAAGCTATACTCTATAGAACTCAGTCAGTCATGTGACTCAGGAAACATCAGAAAGCTCATGATCTCAGTTAACTCTCAGATAATAGTACTACTCCGTCAGTCAACGGATGTAAGTTATTCAATCCATGTACAGCCAGTTGAATCATGTTCAATCCCTTCAGATGGGAATAGAAGTTAGCACCAAGTGAACCCAAGGATGGGAACTCACATTCCAGTTTAGGGTGTGATTCTTAGTAGTCATCCTTGTGTTCCAAAACTACGTAGCCAACGTAGGTTGAGACATCTTAACCTGTCAGATTAGGGTTGATGAGGTGGATTAACCTATCAGTTTAGGGTCCCACTGTTCTCACTTTGAGTACTTGCCAGATAAGGGTCACTCATAACTATCCTTTTGACACCCCTCCAATCGGGGCAGAGATTAGACCCCAGCTTAGCCGTAATGTTATACATAGGGAATGTCGATTAAACAACTACCTCCCACAGTTTTAGTATCAGTCTCAGTAAGAGAACTCAGATAGTTCTTCAGATATCAGTATACCAGGACTGTTAGATACAGTCAAATTCAGTTATAGCACAGGATTCAGAGAGTTCTACCAGATTTAGAACTGTCATACATAGTCGCTCATGTTATCAGGACTACAGTTCCAGTCATGTATTAGCATACAGATTTAGCTACCATGTACTCACGATCTCTATTACTATGTATGTATGTTTGTATTCTTACGTTCATATCAGTCATTCAGTTAGCATTATGCATGCATGTAAACCCTTTGCATTAGCCTACCTCACTCCTATACTCAGTACTCCAGTTGTACTGACGTATTTGTGCTATGGTGCTTTCTTTTCATGTTACACCATAGGTCCAGAGTCACGAGTTCCAGATCAGCAGCAGATTTCTAGTCGCAGTGTTGCAGTGAGTCCTCATCCATTCAAGGATAATAGATTTGATTTATTCTTTTATTACTTCAGTTTAGTTTTACGGAGTTAGTTGGAGACATGTTACTTCAACTTCTTATTCATACAATACTTAGAGGCTTTCAAATTTAGTCAGATTTAGCTATCAGATTCAGTATTCAGTTTTATATTCAGTTGTTTTGGGTATTCATTACCCTATGGATGTTACTATGTCTCTTCAGTTGAACCTTATGACCTATACGTTCAGGTTTTTTGCATATTAAATGTATATTATACAGTGTACAGGTACAGATATCAGTCATGGGTTAGCTTGTGGTACCTCGGGGTCATGAGCACCGTGTAGCATTTTGATTCATAAAATTGGGGTGTTACAATAAATAACCTCATGTTACAAGTCAATGTAAAAATGAAAGTCATTCCACAAATTTTCTAGATGACTTATATACACCCAAAAAGACCCGTAAGGCCAAATCTCATGGTAAACATCAATTAATCTCACACCCTGAGAATTTGCTAAAATACCTAGTGCTTCTCAATCCGAGATTTCTACATAGTTTTCTAGTTATACATGATTCATTTCAAACAGATGTATTAAACTAACAACACTAATGTTAGGTGACATCTTAAAACACTTGAACTCTTTTAATTTCTTCTCTCCTTCCCTTCGTATAGCCCTTTCATTCCGTAGCAGATTTTGAGTTACCCTAGGGACACTATTTCGTATGATCTCATGACCTTAAAAACATGTCCTTCATCAACGTTGACAATGCTTAAACTACACTATTGAATGGGTGTAAGCGATCGTTGTTAATATAAAACCCAACTAGGTTGGGGTCGAATCCCATATGGAATAGGGTGTGAACTTCAATTTGTTTATGAAATACTTTACTGGTAGTTTAGTATTTCCAAAAATGGGGGGTTAAGTTTAACAATGAGTGAATTTTCACTTTCAGTATTTTAGTGTTTGTAATCAATCTAAATGGAAAACCAGAGCTATGTTCACCATGAGTTTCGAAAATTGACTGATACTAGGTAATGCTTGAAATTCTTGGAGTAAGTAGGAACATCAGAATATCCCTGATGACTATACTATCTGACTTATCTCTCGACCTCACCAGACTTTTATTATCTAATTCTCTCGAACTTAGATAACTCATCTATTTCCAATAGGATATTATCTCAGGTAGAATAATCCAGTTACGGCATTAATCATTAAACAGAAGGTTGGTAGCTTTTGAGTCCCTGTTGACAATTCACGACTTCTAGTTTATTTCTCCGTTAGAAAAAAATAAAACCTAAGGCATAATCTAATGTTTGCAACCACTAGATTTCAGTTAAAACATTAGAATTTTAAGATGTTCTACTACTTTTTAAAACCATTACACCAAGCATCATGTCAAACCCTAATCCATGGATCCCATATCTCCGGCTAATAGAATTAGCCGCTCATGATTTAATGAACTAAAGAACAAGTTAAATTCATAATAATATGGGTAAACTTACGAACGTATGAAAAGCAACAAGTTGCTCCTTCAATTGAATCACAAAAAAGAAAAATCCACAAATAGTTGATAAGTGTTCAAAGAAAACAATGTCTCCAAGGTTCCCAAAAAAAATATTCAGAGATTAAAGGATTAAAGAAAGATTATCAACAAAACCCTAAAAGATGCTATTTATACTTAACCTTAATTATGGAAATAAAATAACAAAAATCATAAAATTCTTTGGATTAGATGACGCTGTCGCTGACACCACATCAAGGTTCTGACGCCTTATCACGGATAGCATCAGAATTGCTCCAGTTGCCTTCAAAATCTTTCTTAGGCTAATGTTGCATCACCGATCTAACGGTGTATCACCAACGTCCTCAGATTTCTTTTTCAAGCTCAATTTTCTGGTTTAGGCTGACGCCCATCGTGACGCCTTATCAGCTCTTTGACGCCATGTCACCAATATCGTCAGAACTTCCTCTCAGACTTCAACTCTCTAGTTAGGTCTAACACCGCTTCTGATAGCCTATCACAGGGATGATGACGTATTAACGATGTCATCAGTCATGCCTCTTTCTCTTTTTTGCTCATCTTTTATCTCTTTTGCTCGGGTGTTGTTTATTTTCTATCTTTTTACCTTTTTCTGCAAATTCACTAGAAAACACATCAAAACAACAAAAGTTGCTAAATATTTTGCAATTGTTTTGAGCCAAAAAGCATTAAATGTGTTAGCTTTTGCTCGCATATCAACACCCTTAACTTAAAACAGTTGCTTTTCCTCGAGCAACAAAACAACTAAGAGAGTCCACAGCTAATTCAGCAGTCAACAACCATTTTAGCTCAAAACTCAGTTACTATCTCCAAGGTTAACTACTTCGAAACTAACTGTATAGATTATTTGAAAAGCAACAGTATAACACAAAGAATTCTGGCCATGGCATCAGTTAAGCACCATCAATCATGCATGTATCAATATGTCACTACCCCAAAAAAAGTAAGTAACCTAGCAAATTTCTAGTATGCCCTCACAACAAAGAAATTCCCCTTTCTCTCATGAAAATTCAATATATAAGCAAGGGGATAATCACAAAACACTCACTCTCAGAATGAAGTTCAACCAGTGTATGCCAAATACCATATGCTTGCCCTTATCGTCCTTACTAAAGTGTCTGGACCGGTAAGCTAGGATCACTATAGGTCTTTCTTCAGCTTGTAACGTAGGCTAAGGGCTGGTATGATATTACATGGCATTTAAAGTGACTACCCTCCTTGTCACTATCAAACTTGTGGGGTCTACTTGTTAACCTTTTTTTGCTCTTTTTCTTTTCTTTTCTTTTTCTCTTTATCACACATTCAGAATGGGTGTGGTCTGTCTTTTTATTCAAAAAAATTTCTTTCTTTGCTCTTTTTTACCAACACCCAGTCATCTATTTCTTTCTTACTTATTCTTTTTCTTTTATTCAACCCTTGTTCATTCTCAATTTATATCACGCACCCCTGTGATAGCCACCCTCAACTTAGGCTATTTGCCTAAATTAAGGTGCACAGTGTCCAAGGAGGACCAGGGCCAAAACAGGTTCATTATGATTAAAAAAGGAAGGTGATAGGTATCATAGAAAGAAAATGGTCAATTAAGGCTCAAACAGGGATTAAGGAGTATCATGCATTATAGGAAGGTCATTTAGGCTAACAGTGACTGAAATTCAAAAACGGCCTATGATTCTTTCCTAACCCCTCTCTTTCAACTATGGTAAGATGAATCAAGCAAGTTCTAGATTTGGCAATACAAAAAGAAAACTCGGTATAGTCTCACACACACATGGCACACAAGCAATATCATTGGCTACTATCTGTCTGGTTTATGCAATTGTTCAGCAGTGATGATTAAGCAACTAAACTAACGCCATGATGAGATGAACAGTGGTCACACTAAGATACAATCCATATAGTTATGCAAAACAAACCTTCGGAGAGGTGTTCAACATCACAAAATCAGTTAACTGGCTACAGAACTTACACTACTAGTTATTTACAGAATATACTACAATAATATGCTACCCTACACCCTCAACTAAAAATCAGAATAAGATGAAACTAGGAGTTAGGGTATACCTGGAGTCAATCAAGTCTCAAATAATGGGTTCGTGACCCTACAGCAGTGTCATCCTCATCAGGAGCTTCTCTCTACTCTGGTACAGCTGCTCTGCTAGATGAGGCTCCTATAGCCCTCGCTTGCAGTGCTTCTTCCTATTTCCAGTTTTTCTTTCAGGATGCTTGCATTGCCTTTTTCAGATCCGCTTTCTCTTGTTTTGTTAGCTCATCATCTGGCTGTAGTGTCTTCTCTTCATTCTTCTTCTTCTTTGCCTTTTTCTCGGCTTTGATCTCATTCTCATCATCTTCTTGTCTCTTTATCTTACCTTTTTCAGATTCTTTGTTTTTCTTCCTTTTCTTTTTTACTGGCTCCACAATGATATCAAGGATTGCATCCTCAGATTTTTCAGCTGTCTGCCCTGCTGGCATCATAAATTAGTGTTGTTGTACCACCACTCTATCAGCTTTTACCTTCTCTAGGGCCACTCTGAATTCAGCGAGCTCTGCTCCAATCAACTCCTATGCCCTTGCATCAAAACTGTTCTTCGGATTCGCAACCCGTGCAGGCAAAGAAGTAAAGGGATCAAGAGTAGCCCTGATTCTCTTATCTACAACAGCAGCAAACTTCTCAGCAAAGGCATATAGCTGCGTCTCACACCATCTGGCCTATTTGGCCACTTTTCTGATATCAATAGGCTGGGATGCAACTTTTGCTGGTGCTGTAGGAACTGATGGACCTGGATCATTCTCAAGAACTTAGTCTGTCTATGCAGCCTTAGAAGCTTGCACCTCTACTTCAGGTGTTAAACTAGGGCCTGCAACTAATGGGTTCACCTAAACCCTCACCCCTCTATCAAGTATCAGCCTTGGCTAATTTTCCTCATAGCGAATATGGTTGTGGGTCTTAGTGGCATATAACGTATCATCGATCCCAGTAATATATAGTACCCCTGCCTCTATGCATAGCCTGGTAATCAGACAAGGGAATGGATAAGTGGTGTCAGACCTCATTACCAGAATCTTGATCTCTTCAGCAATGATCTCTCCAAAATTCAGCTTAAGGTTGGCCATAAGACGTGCGAACAATATTGCTCGATCATCACCCCAGAATATTATCTTCATCGGTCGGCATCAAATGGGTACGCACAATACCCCACCAGAACTTTTCTTCTTGAGTTAAAATAACCTTGTAAATATGCTCACTGGATTAGGTTAGCCATAAAGAATCTCCCTCAACTATAAGTGTAGCTAACCATGGACACTGGTCATCCTTACTCTTCAGACGATGGTAGAATGCAGATTTGTGACATGAGAAATGAAGTTGGGTCCATGTAGAAATCTGTTGATAGTCATGTCAGAAATATCTATATTGACCCCTCAAACTGGAACTCTGGTCAACAAAGGTTGGTATGCTGTGGTTTTTCCATTCTTGCACATGCACCTCTAGCCTAGCCAGGTAGTTCGCGTAGAACTCCCAGACTAATCCTGTGATGATGACTCTTTTCTCTGGAAATACTGGCCGTCTGGCAGATCTTCTTTTTATTCTAATCAAACCTTTGAGAAAGATGTCCTCTGCTTCAGGGATCTGCCATCTAGCATTCTCTCGAACCTCAGGATTCTTACATTTTATCAAAGTTCCCCGAGTTGGGGGTTCCTTCTCAACTTGATTGTCAGCTGAGGAAGTTTCATAGGATGGTTCCTTATAATCAGATTTGTCAGACTTAGCATGTTCTACCTCCGGTTTTTCAGATTCAGCCTTCTCAGATTAAGGCTATTCGGACTCAGTTTGCTTAGAACTCTCTTGCTCAGAAGATTCACTCTCAGTTGGAGTGGTGGTGTTAGTATCATCACTATCCCCCACCTCAATGGATGGCGTTGGGTGTATTTATACGTCTAAGCACCATAACTTACCCATGTTTTAGCTAAGTTTTGAGGATAAAATACATAATTCTTGCACTTTTAGTCTATTTTTAGTTAAGTGAGCTGACCTATGTGATTAGCATGCTTTTCAGGTACTAATGAGGAAGATTACAACACTTTGGAGACCTGTGGATAGCAAAGGAAACTTCACATAAAAAGGAAAGCAGCTTTTGGACTGAATGTGATGTATGGGAACTTTTTCTCCAACAAACTCAATATTTTTAAATAGTTAAGGATGCAGTAGCAATTTATTAGAGAAGGATGTTATTAAAAGCCTTATGGCTGAATTTTTAGGGATAATTCACATTTTGTATTATTTTGAAAATAAGAGAAAGTGGCTTAGCTTGAGGACGGAGAGAGCGTTTCTCTCTTATTTTCACTATTCATCTTTACCACCAAGATCATTCTATGTTTTGGTATGATGAATATTTCTATTGTGATTTCCGTTTTATTCATGAGTAGCTAAGTTTATTTGTTAGGGTTATGGAAACCTTGTAGTATACTCTCTATTTCTATGGGTTTTTGAATTTATGATGTGTTAATCCACTTATATCATTACTCTCTTCATTTTGATTGAATTATCATGGTTGCAAACATAGGGAATGCGCCATTATAGCAATAACTTGTTCGATAGAAAATTTACTATTTGGAAAAGAGAGTGTGACAAGAAAATAGGGTTTCCAACCTCTATTTTACACGTTAATGCCTTAGCAGGATTAACTTCTTGGAGAGTTCATACGATTGGTTGTACACTTTGGATTCGAGAGAACTAAGGTGAATAAATCCTTGATGGTTGAGAAACACTTGGATTTAGAATTAGAATACATCTCTCTATAAGTGCATGAATGTATAAAATCCTTATGACTCATAGTTAATAGAGAAGTAGAAGCTACAAGGTGGACATAACCCTAATTTGTCATTCTCTATGATCAAATATTATTACACATATCATCTCATCATTACACTGATAATATTATTGTGCACCTAAACTGAAACCCCCTTAC
>NC_061115.1:48408032-48428943 GCF_002878395.1 Capsicum annuum
CAATTTGGATTCGAGAGAACTAAGGTGAATAAATCCTTGATGGTTGAGAAACACTTGGATTTAGAATTAGAATACATCTCTCTATAAGTGCATGAATGTATAAAATCCTTATGACTCATAGTTAATAGAGAAGTAGAAGCTACAAGGTGGACATAACCCTAATTTGTCATTCTCTATGATCAAATATTATTACACATATCATCTCATCATTACACTGATAATATTATTGTGCACCTAAACTGAAACCCCCTTACCTTGGAACCTTCGATCAACAGTCTAATAATAATCGCAATACTTAGTGATCATAGTATTCCCTGTGAGATTCGACACCCAACCCAATTGGGTTCTATATTTAACAGCGACCCTTACACTTTCTAACGAGAGTTATAATTTAGGCTATCAAATTTTGGCACCGTTACTGGGGAATACGATTGTCAACTAAGTTTGTGATAGTTAATAGACCCTTTGGTCAAAGATTCTCAAATTTTACTTTTTGTTTGTTGTTTTTGTTTTGTTCAGGTTGAGTGGATTGCATACCAAATACACGAAGATCGGGTCAGCCATTATTACCTATAAATCCTGAACCACATCTCATTGGCAGAATGGATGCGCAACGAGACCCTAAAAGGATAGCTACTCAACAAGAGCAGGCTAGATTAGCTGCATTGGCAGCTGCACAAGTAAATCAACAGAATGCTGATAACCCAGGTCAGGTACCAAATCTTGATGATGAGGACCTGGGTGATGATAAGTTATTAAATCCAAGGCATGCAGATGATGTGGCTGCACTAGTGAACAGGAATATCAACAGAGATCGTCAAGCTAAGATGAGACCCAAATGCTGAGCTGTGCAAGTTGCTTTTGCTGATAATGATGATGACTTGGATGGGGCTGGTGCCACAGGGGCTATTATTCCTCCGCCCTTGGCACCCTGAGCCAAGTTCAAAATCACTAGCACCATGATCCAGCTATTGTAACTCAAAGGGTTTTTTGGTGGACTTGCAGGCGACGATCCGAATATACATCTGATTAATTTTATCTCAACATGCAAATTGTTTGACAATCCAGGAGTTAGACAGAATGTGATCCGACTATGCTTATTTCTATTGTATCTATCTAGAGAGGCAACTCTATGGTTATACGGGATAACTCCTGACTCTATTACCAATTAGAGGCAACTGAAAGACGCTTTCCTAGAAAGATTCTTTCTGCCATCCAAGAGAGCACAATTAAGAGATGAGATAAGCAATTTCAGATAGCTTCCAACTGAAGCTCTCCACGAGACTTGGGAGAGGTTCAAGAAGAAGCTTATGCGGTGCCCAAATCATTTGATAACCAATGTCCATATGATAGAAATATTATATAGGGCTTTGAACTCGGTGACTAAGCTAGTGGTAGATAATGTTGCGGGTGGGTCATTCATGAAACTTACTTTTATTGAGGCATGTGATATGCTGGATCGTATGATAAAGCAGAGTAGAGCTTGGCATACCAGGGATTCTGTGGTAGCAAGCTCTACTGTATTTATTGGCATAATGGCAAAACAGAGGTGAAGAGAAGAGGAACGTGTCCAGGATATGGCTCACATAAAAATTCAAATGGACCTTCTTACTAAGCATTTATCATCAACAAAGTCAGAAAAAGTCAAAGTTGTTGTATCACAGGAAGGGATAACTCCAATTCTGAGGAGAAAGCAAATTACTTAAATAATCAGGGGGGTTTCCGAGGCAATGGCCAAGGAAACCAAGGTAGGAACTATTATGAAAAATCCAGATACAAGGACCGAGACCAAGGGAATTAGAAGAATAAGAATGATAGGAGCAGTTTATATGTCCCTCTTGGAAATCGTAAAGCTGCTGCACCTAGCTCTGGGAAGATGTCAATGGAGGAGATGATGGCTAAGCTGTTGAAAGGAGTGGAGACAACTAACACAGGAGTATCTGAGGTAAAAAATAATTTGTCCTGAATGAATTAATTAGTTGACTCGCATTCCACTTTAATAAAACAGATGGAACAACAAATGAGTCAATTTTCAGTGGCATTCAATCAAAGGAAAGCTGGCACTTTACCAAGTGACACTGTGCAAAATCCAAGGAAAGATGGATCATGTTTGGCTATTACAACCAGGAGTGGTAAGGTGTTGGAAAATCCATCCAAGGGCAAGCCTGTGGTTGATAGTATGGTAGAGAATGTTGTTGAAGCAGATTGTGATGATTCTGTAGAAGTTGAAAATTAGGATAAGAACGTTCATAATACTACACCTAGATGTCGGTAGTCTAAAAAGATTGATAATGGGAAGCACAATGAAAAGAAAGTGGTGGAGAAAACTCTTCCAAATCCACCACCACCTTTTCCTCAAAGACTGAAGAAGAAGGCTGATGACACCAGGTTCAGTAAATTCATGACCATGCTAAAGCAGCTGACTATAAATGTGCCTTTGGTGGAGGCACTGGAGCAAATGCCAGGGTACACCAAATTCATGAAGGACTTTTTGACAAAGAAAAGGGCGGCGAGCTATGAACCGGCAGATAATTTCATCATTTTAGTGCGATTGGCACGAGGCCTTTGGTGTAGAAGAAGGCAGATTTGGGTGCTTTCACTATTCCTTACATGGTTGGATCTTTAGATTTTGCTAAGGCTTTATGTGATTTAGGGGCTAGCATTAATTTGATGCCACTAGCCATTTATAGACATTTGGGGTTGGGGGATCCTACACCAACCAACATCCGGCTTGTAATGGCAGATAGGTCGGTAAAATAACCTGTTGGTATCTTATATAATGTATTAGTAAAGGTTTCTACCTTTATTTTTCCTGTAGACTTTGTTATTTTGGATTGCGAGGTGGATTTTGAGGTGCCCATAATCCTGGGTCGACCTTTCCTCGCAATAGGAAGTGTGCTTATTGATTTGCAAGAAAGTAAGCTTTTATTTTGGATGAATGATGAAGTGGTACGTTTTGATGTATGCAAATCAATGAAGCAGCCCAAGGATATGAATGTGTTCTCTATAGTTGATGTTTATTATGAGAATGGGAAGGAATTATCTTTAGAGAAGCAGCTTACTGTTGAGCCATTGGCTGCTGTGCTTATGAACTTTGATCACGAGGATGTTAAGGAGTACAAAGAAACTGTCTGTGCTTTGATAGGAATGGGGTCGTATTCTTATGCCCCCAAGAATCGACCTTCACCACTGGCGAAGCCATCCATTGAAGAGCCACCGGTGTTAGAATTGAAAGAGCTACCCAGTCATCTGAGGTATGTGTTCTTGGGTAGTGGAAACATATTGCCAGTTATTATTTCTGCTAATTTAGGTGAACAACAGGTAGAGGCTCTCATCTCTGTTCTGAAGAGGTACAAGAGAGCTATTGGTTGGACTATTGCAGATATCATTGGTATCCCTCCTGGCATATGTATGCACAAGATTCAGCTAGAGGAAGATTGCGTACCCACTATTGAGCATCAGCGTCGTCTGAATCCACCTATGCAAGAGGTGGTGAAGAAAGAAATCATCAAGTGGCTAGATGCAGGGGTGGTGTACCCAATCTCAGACAGTAAATGGGTGAGTCCTGTATAATGTGTGCCCAAAAAAGGGGGCATGACAGTAGTAGCGAATGAGAAGAATGAGCTAATTCCACTCAAGCCTGTCACAGGGTGGAGGGTGTGTATGGATTACTGGAAGCTAAACTCATAGACGTTAAAGGACCATTTCCCAATGCCATTCATGAATCAAATTCTTGATCGATTGGTAGGAAAGAGATGGTTCTATTTCTTGGATGGTTATTCTGGATATAACCAGATTTGCATTGCTCCTGAAGATCAGGAGAAGACCACTTTTACATGCCCATATAGTACTTTTGCATTCAAACGAATGCCATTTGGGCTATGTAATGCACCTGCCACTTTTCAGCAGTGTATGATGTCCATTTTCTCTGATATGGTTGAAGACACCTTGGAGGTGTTTACGGATGACTTTTTGATTGTAGGTGAGTCATTTGAGTCATGCTTGGTAAATCTAAGTATGGCTTTGCAGCGATGTATGGAATTCAATCCGGTGCTAAATTGGGAGAAGTGTCATTTTATGGTTAAGGAAGGCATTGTTCTCTGGCATAAAATCTTTGAAAAGGGAATTGAAGTTGATCGATCCAAGATTGAAGTTATCGAGAGACTACCACCTCCAATTTCTGTGAAGAGGGTTCGTAGTTTTCTCGGTCATGCAGGTTTTTATCGGAGGTTTATTAAAGACTTCTCCAAGATTCTAAACCCATTATGCAAACTTTTAGAGAAGGAGGCAAAGTTTTACTTTGGTGAAGATTGCTTGAAGGCATTTGAATGCCTCAAAGGGAAGCTAGTTTTAGCCCCTATTATTGCAGCACCCGATTGGTCTCTACCATTTGAAATGCATATGAAAGAGAAGATCTTTACAAGGAAATGATGAAAAAGTACCATGATCGGAGGATTATCCAATGAAACTTTTAGAAAGGCGATTTGGTACTCTTTTTCAACTCCAAACTGAAGCTGTTTCTAGATAAGTTGAAGTCTAAATGGTCTGGTCCATTCAGAATCAGCCAAGTCTACTCATCTGGAGTAGTGGAGTTAAAAAACAATAATGGTAGTGTCTTTAAGGTGAATGGCCAAAGAGTAAAGCTATATATTGGTCCAACCGACTCGATAAAATGTATACCCACCATATATCTTGATGAAGTCTGAGTAATCGAGATAACTGTGTCGTGCCGCGATAATAAATCAAGCGCTACATGGGAGGCAACCCATCATTTTACTAGGATTTTATTTTTGGTAAATGAAAATTCAAAAAGAAGAGTCGAGCCACGACCAAAACTAAGGCGCTTGGTGGGAGGCAACCCATCCTTCTAATCATTTTTGTTGTTTTTGATTAAGTGTAGGTGCATGAAGTACAAAGGAAGAGATTAGTCCCAATTTTATTTTGGAAGTGAGCCATGTCAATGGTGGTAAGTCTAGGAGTGATGGAACAATACAGGTAAGTGGGAGTGGTCAAATGTGTAAGGCTCAAGTATGATTTACATTAGAGTCGCACCTCGAATTATGTAGATTCGACCCAAAAAGTTTCACGGTGCGACTTTATTTTGTGACTTTCAATGAGGTCTATGGTGGTAGCGCAGGGATCGGGACGATAGGCCCAATCCCAAAGCCCACCACTGACCTCAATGGGGGTGCAGGGGTGAAGTCCCCGCGGTTTGGACCTTTTTGACCAAGAGTGCACCGCATTTCCAATCGCCTATGCTCACTGCCACATAGGCGATAGGTTAGGCGCCGCCTATATCAACATAGGCGATAGGTTAGGCGCCGCCTATGTCAACATAGGCGATAGGTTAGGCACCGCCTACTCCATTGCCTAAGCTCACTGCCTCAATTAGGCGATAGGTTAGGCGCCGCCTATGTCAACATAGGCGATAGGTTAGGTGCCACCTATGCCATTGCCTATGCTCACTGCCTCACATAGGCGATAGGTTAGGTGCCGCCTATGTCAACATAGGCAATAGGTTAGGCACCGCCTATGTCAACATAGGCGATAGGTTAGGCTGCCTACTTATGCTTAGGCGATTCCATGGGCGCCGCCTATCAACGTAAGTTTTGCCTAATAACCCATTTTTGAATGTATCAAACCGACCCATGTCTCATCTTTTAAATATATCCTCTACTCTTAAACCCCACTCAATTTTTCTTAAACCTAAGCGCCGCCTAAAGAACCTTTCCCTCTCTAAGCCCTTCTCTTTTCTCATCTAATCTTGCAGGCTCACCTTCACGATTCGTCATGAATTTATCACCAAGTAAGTTGTTTTTTCATGTTCCGTAGTTGTTTTATTACTACGCTCATAATGGTTAATTGGATTTTGTAGTAGTGCTTGGTGATAAGAGTATGGTTAGTTTGTTATGATTTTGGAAAAATACATCTCATTGAGTGAAAGGATTCTCGTGGGTAATCTTGATTTCACTCCGGCATGTATTTATTGGTAGTCACTGTCATAATTTTTTATTATTATGAAGTTGAACTATTGAAGTTTAATGCATGATTTTGGGAGTTGTAAGCTTGACTATGTGAGTGACTCATTCATCGATGTAATGATCATGGTTAACCAAAAGCATAAGATTGTGAAATTGTTTCTATGCTATAGCATGATAAGATTTCTATATGGTAGTCTTGTTCAAAGATTGAATTGCTGAAATGAAATAAAGTTGGAAATGATAGTCAAGATTACAGGACCATTGTGTGCTGCTTCTGTATATCAAACTGAGAAATTGTTATGTAAAGTAAAGGGTTGAAAGTGTGACTGCACTAATAATATTGTTGTCACATACCATCTAAATGTATGTTGATGAAGTGTAAGTACTCGACAATACTCACTCAATTAGTTAGTGCAAACAAATTAAGTATGGGGTGGTGCCATCACTATTTTCTTCTTTGATTATAGTGAATTTTATGAAATGAGACTAACATGACCCTATTATGATCTCAGGTAACATAGCTCTGAAAGGACGACAGGGAAAGGAGAAAGCATCCACCTCACAAAAAGGTCATAAAAGGGCAAGAAAGGACCAGGCTGATTCCTCCTCTCTTCAAGTGTCTCGATGCACTTTTGGGATCAAATGGGTTCTGGAGGAGGAAGGGATGGAATGGTACAGAAATAATAAAGTGAAGAAATATGTACATGTGGAGTTGGTGCAGAAGGAAAGTTTAGCAAAGAACTGCCCTCGCATTTTGGCAAAGATTATGGCACTAAAAATTGACTTTATCTTCCGAGACATGGGCGAATGTAATCTTGATTTGACTCGAGAGTTTTATGCCAACTGGTCCCCAAGGACTACGGGAAATAAAGTCAAGATTCGAGGGAAAGTCTTGTAATTGAACGTTGATTTCTTCAACTCTTTCCTGGTTACTCGAAGTGTGGATCAATCACCACTCAAGGAGCTCTACAACAGACCTCCCTACAGAGCCATCAGACATACGTTGTGTGGATTAAGGTCCATCACCTGGTGGACTCGTCATAAAGATAATGGTCATCACAATACTTACCCATATGCTTGTTTGAACAGAGAAGCTCACATATGGTTAAGAATAGTCAATTCCTGCTTGATTCCTAGGACACAATACACTAAGTTCATGCGTGATCTAGTCTACTTGGTATATGCTCTAATGACGAATGTTTCCATCAACATTGGTCCAGTTATACGAACGTCGATGCAAAAAGAAAGGGTGCATAACAAGTCCCACTTCAGTTTTGGCAACTTGTTGACTGCAATTTTAAGGAAAGAGCACATTGAGGAGGAGCCAGCAGACCATAAGTTGCCACAAAACCCGAAGAAGATGGATCTCATGAAAATCAAAGATCCAGAAACTAGTCAAAGCATCAACCTTACCACTGCTAAGAGACATGCTCGAGATGCGAGTTTTTTTAGCCATTTGTATAGCATGACTAGGTTTACTATGATGAATGAGGGTCGTGTGCCGACTGATGCAGAGCTTCAGCAGTTTGACTATGACTACCCGCTTAATGAGCATGCTCAGGCCATGTGTAGAGTGGGGGTAAATTTTGAAGAACCTCTAGATGATGATATGCCGACAGACGATGATCATCGACTGCTAGACTCTGATATGGAGGACAACCCTGATGATGATTCTGACGCAGGGGGTATGACCCCTGATGTAGAGGAAGAGTCCCACTAACCAGGTTTTTGCTTATTTATTTACACTGAGGGCAGTGTGTTCTTTCTAAGTGTGGGGTGAGGGTATAAGTACGCATACGCCTGGATTGCCTTGTCTGCTGTATTGGCTACTGCTAGCTCGCATTTATTCTACAGTTGTTTTGATTTAGTCATAGTTAGTTAGTTGTAATTAGCCATTTTTCTCAATGATGGATGGATTACGACTGTCTTAAGAGAGAATTAGTCAGATTTTTTCATGAAATTGTTCCTATAGACGGCATGGCATTATAACAGGAGTTTGTGCTGAATCACTACTATTGAAACATTTAAGCTCTAAGTTGTGACTCTTTCTGTGATAATTGTTTGTGGTTTAATTCATTTATCTGTTGGGTCAAGAATCTATAATGCTCCTAATTAACTTGAACATGTGCCATGTGTGTGTCAGGTTATTGTATATTCTTTGTTGCGACTGATGCTAGAACTTTCCTAGTGTGTGTGTGAAGCAAAATAAAGATTGTGAGTTTAGGAGATGATTTAGGCATTTCTTTGGCAGCCCTGATTTTTTATCTTCTTTTTACCTACCTTTGTACATTGTCCTAGTGAACACCGATTGAGCCTTTAGCTATTTTCTTTGGCAACCTCATATGTAGCCTAATCCATTTTTTTAAAAGACCATAATTTGATCTAAAAGCTCCTAAGCACTTTAAATTGTAGAATCAAGTTGAGTAAAGAGTGTGGCAAAATAAGAGGAAAATGGTGAAAGTAATGCCCCAAAGTTTAGTTATTGGTACATGAAAATATTGTGATCGGGAGTGGCACCTTGGTCCTTTTTTAGACATTATGCACCTCGACTAACGCAAATAGTCTAAGCTGAGGGTGGCTATCATAGGGATGCTTAACAAGAAATTGAATTTAAAAAAAGAGTTGTATATTCCCATCATAGTGTTTTTGATTGAGTAATAAAATGGGTGAAGATTTAAAAAAAAAGGTTGGTAGATGAAAGGAAGGTAGAGTGGTTGTTAACAATTGGTCTAAATGGCATAATGTAGTTTATTAAAGTGCTTAGGGAACATAGTCACTATTTCTGGCCAAAATAGTCCTACCCATCCCTTTAGCCTACTTTACAACCCGTAAAGACCTATTTGATCCTAACCTTAGCATTCTGATATTAGTGGAGCATTACACTAAGGGCAAGCATATGGTCATCAGTTGTAATATAAGAATTCTTTGTGAGAGTGAGAGCAAGCAAGTTCTTATACCCATATTTCTGAAGAATGCAAAACTATGAGTGATTATGGATAACTTTTTGTGTGATCGCACATGGTTGATGATTGTTGGGTAGTTTTATATGATTTTTTGGCTTAAATTATGTATATGAAATAACCGACTTAATGAGTCTATGTTGGAGGGTGAGTTGTTTCTAGTAATGATCCAAAAATCTACTCTTTGTTAATAATTGTAGTGTATGTCTTGTTGAAAATTTTGTGTTGTTCTTGTGAAGTTTGGTTAGGTATTCACATGGATGTACTATTTTGTTCGAGGACAAACAAAGCTTTAAGTGTGGGATGGTGATGTTGGGCGTATTTATACGTCTAAGCACCATAACTTACCCATGTTTTAGCTAAGTTTTAAGGATAAAATACATAATTCTTGCACTTTTAGTCTATTTTTAGTTAAGTGAGCTGACCTATGTGATTAGCATGCTTTCCAGGTACTAATGAGGAAGATTACAGCACTTTGGGGACCTGTGGATAGCAAAGGAAACTTCACATAAAAAGGAAAGCAGCTTTTGGACTGAATGTGATGTATGGGAACTTTTGCCCGGGCAAACTCAATATTTTTAAATAGTTAAGGAAGCAGTAGCAATTTATTAGAAAAGGATGTTATTAAAAGCCTTATGGCTGAATTTTTAGGGATAATTCACATTCTGTATTATTTTGAAAACAAGAGAAAGCGGCTTAGCTTGAGGACGAAGAGAGAGAGAAACACTTTTCTTTCTTATTTTCACTATTCATCTTTACCACCAAGATCGTTCTAAGTTTTGGTATGATGAATATTTCTATTGTGATTTCCGTTTTATTCATGAGTAGCTAAGTTTATTTGTTAGGGTTATGGAAACCTCGTAGTATACTCTCTATTGCTATGGGTTTTTGAATTTATGATGTGTTAATCCACTTGTATCATTACTCTCTTCATTTTGATTGAATTCTCATGGTTGCAAACATAGGGAATGCGCCAGTATAGCAATAACTTGTTCGATAGAAAAGTTACTATTTGGAAAAGAGAGTGTGACAAGAAAATAGGGTTTCCAACCTCTATTTTACACGTTAATGCCTTAACAGGATTAACTTCTTGGAGAGTTCGTATGATTGGTTGTACACATTGGATTCGAGAGAACTGGTGAATAAATCCTTGATGGTTGAGAAACACTTGGATTTATAATTAGAATACATCTGTCTATAAGTGCATGCATGTATAAAATCCTTATGACTCATAGTTAATAGAGAAGTAAAAGCTACAAGGTGAACATAACCCTAATTTTTCATTCTCTGTGATCAAATATTATTACAGATATCATCTCATCGTTACACTGATAATATTATTATGCACCTAAACTGAAACCCCCCTTACCTTGGAACCTTCAATCAACAGTCTAATAATAATCACAATACTTAGTGATCATAGTATTCCCTGTGGGATTCGACACCCAACCAGTTGGGTTCTATATTTGACAGCGACCGCTTGCACTTTCTAACAAGAGTTGTAATTTGGGTGTATCAATGGGTTTAGGTGGAGGAGGTGCCTTTGGACTGGGTTTTTTTCTCCCCCACCTGAGCAGTGGTTCTTCATCTTCATAATTAGAGTCTTCATTAATGAGCTTTCGAACCACCTTGGGCTTGGCAAATTTCTTTGGAATGTTAGAATTCTTGCCTTTAGGTGCCATTAGAATATTCCTGGACCATAAGACAAACACAATTTAATATTCAAGGTATAACAATCAAACCATACTATTCAAGTTTAACAACTTAGCTTTATAATTTGGTGTGACGACATGGCTGATAAGGCGTCACATTTTTGATAGCCTATCAGCTATGTCGTCAGCCTTAAACAGAACTGGCACACTTCTCTCAAGATTATGATGATATTCCTGATAAGGCGTCACAATTGTGATAGCCCATCAGGTTGGTCGTCAGCCTTAAACAGTGAATGCTCCCTTTTTCCAATTTTCTGACGACATAAGCTGATAAGGCGTCACGCTTATGATAGCCTATCAGCAACGTCGTCAGCTCAAAATTTTTCCCACTCAGTTTGCATTCTTAATTTTGGGACCAAATTCTTCGTATAACCACATAGAGTTTTTATTTTTGTACTTGGTGTTTTAAATTTTTGCAATTTAGGCACAACTTAACCCTAATTTCCAATTTCCATGCTATTACAATTTGAACTCAAGTTTCTTCTTTCTTGAGCATCATGTTTTAAAAAAATTTATCACTTTAATGAAAGGAGAAACAAATTTATGAGCATACCTGATGAGTTGACTCTACTTGATTACACAAGAGAGAAGAAAAGATGAGAGATGGACTTTGATTTTCCTTGCAATCCCACAACTATCAGGAAGGATGTTTCCCTGTATACTTGGGAGTATTTTGAAAGGAAGCAAATATCCTAACTAAGGAAATAAAATAATAACTTAAAGAAGGAAAAAAAGTAAAAAGCGGGAACTTAAAGGGTTTTGTATCTGGGTTGGGTCGGATTTTAACTAGTTTGGGCCTAGATTTTCAAAACAGGATAATAGTTGATGACAACTTGTGATAAGCCTTCATAAAATGATAGCTTATCATGGAGGTCGTCAACCTTAACAGAGAAGGTCTCAGCCTCTGGTCTTTCTGACGACATTTGTGATAAGCCGTCACAGTTGTGATATCCTATCACGAATATCGTCAAGACCACTTGGCTTGCTTTCTTCAATTTTTACCTTGACCTTTTTGTACCTCTTCAGTTCCTTCCTATTACTACCTAAATGAATAAAAACAAAATGCATGAAAATAAAATTTTGGGTTGCCTCCCAATAGCGCCTGATTTAGTGTCGCGGCACGACTTGGTCGTCTTGACTACTCAGACTTCGTCAAGATACTGTATCGATATGTCATTACTATTTTCCTGGAATACATTTACAACCGAGAAGATATTCATCTCCTCTAACTATTTCATAGGAGGATGCATTTTGAATCTTTCCTCCCTTTTTCCACACTTGAACTTGAGCTCATTGAGCTCCATATCAACCAATACTCTTCCCGTGGCTAATAATGGTCTGCCCAAAATGATGGGTACCTCAAAATCAACATCACAGTCCAATATCATAAAATATGCAGGTAGAATAAAGTCATCCACTTTTACCGACACATCTGCAATATACCAATTGGTCGCATCACTGATCTGTCTGCCATCATAAGACGCATCGTTGTGGGGGCAGGTTCCCCCAATCTGAGCTTCTTGTAGATATCAAGTGGCATCAGATTAATTCTTGCTCCTAAGTCACATAAAGCTTTGGTAAACTTCATGGACCCAACTGTGCACAGTATAGTAAATGCTCCAAGGTCAGGCTTTTTCTGCACTAAGGATTGTGAAGAAACAGCACTACAGTGGTGGATGTTGTCCACCGGCTCACCGCTTACCTTCTGCTTCTTTGTTAACAATTCCTTCATAAATTTAGCATAGTTTGGCATTTGCTCAAGTGCCTCAATCAATGGCACGTTCACTATCAGTTGCTTCAGTATTTCCATGAATTTGTTAAATTTCTCATTATCCACTTTCTTATTCAATCTCTGAGGAAATAGAGGTGGTGGTTTTGGTATTTCTTTCAATACCACTTTCTCTTCCTTTTCTTCTTCTTTATCCAAAATATCTACATAATAATCTAGTTTCTCAAACTTCACTGGATTGCTTCCTTTTGGTTCATCGACACTTACCTCATTCTCTACAGCTTTGCCCATAGAAGGGCCGAGTAACACCTTACTACTCTGAGTGGTAATCTCCATACAAGAGCCATCAATCCGCAGATTCTGAACCGTATCACTAGGTAAAGTACCAATTTTTCTATGGTTCAGAGTAGCTAAAAGTTGGCTCATCTGCTACTCCAACTGCTTAATAGAAGCAGAGTGTGATCTAACCAACTAAGTGAGGGTAAAAAATTCGCTTTTCATAGTAGTTACCCCCGAGTTGGTAGCTTCAACTCCCTTCAACAGCTTTTCCATCATGTCCCCCATGGACATCTTGCCAGAACTAGTTGTCGCAGTATCCCGACTTCCAGGAGGAACATACAAACCACTCTTGTAATTATTGTTTCTCCAATGTCCCTGCTTCCTATATTTATAATCATTCTTGTCATAGAAAGTCCGACCTTGGTTTCCTTGGCTATTGCCTCTGAAACCCCTCTGATTACTCACATAGTTTGCCTCAGCATCAGCACCTATAGACACAGTACCCTGAGATTCCACAGCTTAAACCATTTCAGTCTTGCCGGATAGCAAGTGCTTGGACAGCAAGTTTATCTGCGTCTTTAAATGGGCCATGTCTTGATCTTGCTCCTCATCCCTTCTATGTTACTCTGCAGTTATACCACCAGCAACAATCGGGCTAGGCACTACAGAATCCCTAGTGTACCAAGCTTAACTCTATTTGGTCATTCTATTTAGCATGTTGGAAGCATCCAGAAAAGAGAGATCAATGAATGAACTACCTGTAGTGTTGCCGATAATTGGCTTTGTCACAGAGTTGAAAGCTCTGTATAAAGTCTCCATCAAGTGCAAGTTCGTCATGTTGTGGTTCGGACATTGTGCAAGTTTCTTCTTAAATCTTTCCCAGGTTTCGTGCAATGCTTCAGTCGGGAGCTGTCTAAAGTTACTAATTTTATCCCTCAACTGTACCCTTCTGGGGGGGTGGAAAGAACCATTCTAGAAACGCATCTTTCAACTGTCTCCAGTTGGTTATAGAATCAGGTTCTAGTTCATTCAACCACATTGTTACCTCTCCAGACAGAGACAATGGAAACAACCTCAACCTAATCGCATTCTGGCTCACTCCCGAATTTTCAAAGGATTTGCAAATGGTGATCAAGTTCACCAAATGCATGTTCGGATCATCACCAGGCAAGCCTCCAAATAACCCCTTCAGATTTAGGAGTTGGATCATGGTGCTTGTTATACTGAATTTTACACCTGGTGCCAATGGTGGAGGAATGATAGCACCCGTTGCACCAGATTTGTCCATTTCTTCATCCTCATATTGAATAGGCTGTTGACCATATCTTCCTCGGACTGGACAGTTTTTATTGATGTTTCGCTGCACTGGTGCAGCAACTTGCTCAGCTCTTCTTGGGTTTTGAGGATTCAACAATTTCTCCTTACCCAGGTCTTCATCATCAAGGTTCTGGTGACGTGCTTATTGACCTAAATTCTACATATTCACCTGGGCCCTGGCCAAAACAGCTAGTCTTTCTGCTTTCTGTTGTTCTGTCACTCTCCCTATCAGCTGAGGTTCTAGGTTGATTGGTAATAGTGGTTCTCTGGAACTTCTTATTTTTGGCATAAACAACACAGTACCTAAAATAGACAAAAACAACAAATAAACGTAAATCAAGGAAACTTAACTATCAACAAATTTTCGCGCATAAAATTTTTCGTCTACAACTTTATTCCCCGACAGCGGCGCCATTTTTTATAACACTCAAACTACACTCTTGAATGGGTGTAAGCGATCATTGTCAATATAAAACCCAACTAGGTTGGGGTCGAATCCCACAGGGAATAGGGTGTGAACTTTAATTTGTTTATGAAATACTTTACTAGTAGTTTAATGTTTCTGAAAATGGCGGGTTAAGTTTAACAATAAGTGATTTTTCACTTTCAGTATTTTAGTGTTTGTAATCAATCTAAATTGAAAACCAGAGCTATGTTCACCATGGGTGTTGGGAATTAACTAATACTAGGTAATGCTTAAGATTCTTGGAGTAAGTAGGAACAACAGAATAGCCCTGACGACTATACTATCGACTTATCTCTCGACCTTACTAAACTTTATCTAATTCTCTCGAACTTAGATAACTTATCTATTTCTAATAGGATGTTATCTCAGGTAGAATAATCCAGTTACAACATTAATCATTAAACAGAAGGTTGGTAGCTTCTGAGTCCCTATTGATAATTCACGACCTCTAGTCTATTTCTCCGTTAGAAGCAAATAAAACCTAAGGTATAATCTAATGTTTGCAACCACTAGATTTCAGTTAAAACAACAAAATTTCAAGATTTTCTACTACTCTTTGAAACTGTTACACCTACTATTATGTCAAACCCTAATCCATGGATCTCATAACTACAGCTAATGAAATTAGCCACTCATGATTTGATGAACGAAAGAACAAGTTGAATTCATAATAATATGGGTAAACTTACGAACATATGAAAAGCAACAATTCGCTACTTCAATTGAATCACAAAAAAGAAAAATCCACAAATAGTTGATAAGTGTTCAAAGAAACCAATGTCTCCAAGGTTCCCAAAAAAAATATTCAGAGATTAAATGATTAAAGAAAGATTGTCAATAAAACCCTAAAAGATGTTATTTATACTTAACCCTAATTATGGAAATAAAATAACAAAAATCATAAAATTCTTTGGATTAGGTGACGCCGTCGCTGACGCCACATCAAGGTTATGACGCCTTATCATGGATGGCATCAGAATTGCTCCAGTTGCTTTCAAAATCTATCTTAGGATGATGATGTAGCTGACGCCGCATCACCGATCTGACGACATATCATCAACGTCGTCATATTTTTTCTTCAAGCTCAATTCTCTGGTTTAGGCAGACGCCCATCGTAACGCCTTATCAGTTCTTTGACGCCATGTCACCAATGTCGTCAGAACTTCCTCTTAGGCTTCAACTCTCTGGTTAGGGATGACGTCACTTCTGATAGCCTACCACAGGGCTGATGACGTATCAGCGATGTCGTCATCTATGCTTCTTTCTCCTTTTTTCTCAGTTTTCAACTCTTTTTCTCTGATGTTGTTTATTTTCCATCTTTTTACCTTTTTCTGCAAATTCACTAGAAAACACATCAAAACAACAAAAGTTGCTAAAGATTTTGCAATTGTTTTGAGCCAAAAAGCATTAAATATGTTAGCTTTTGCTCGCACATCAGACGTACACTTCCACTTTATTTCTTTGCTCGACATCCTAAACTCCCACTTGGAGTGATTCGAGTATGTCTCCATTCAGCCATTTCTGAAATAGAAACCAAAAAATAATAAGAATGATAATGTTATTCAATGCGACAACTTATGTCGCAATTTATTGCAAAAGTCACAATCTGTTTAAAAAAAATTAGGAAGTATTTTAGATAAGAATTACATCAAGCCTAATTTATACCCTCAATAAAAAAAATTAAAGGCATAATATTTTACACTACATGATTCTCCATTTTACTTTTATTAAAGCAATTATACTGCATAGTAAACACCTTTTTTTATATTTGTACTACAATTTGTACTTGTACTGCATGCCAGTACTTTTGCAACAATCAAAAAATTGAAGAAAAAGGCTTATTTAAATAAAATATACAAGTATAATGCTCTACACAATGCACTTATTTATTTTCTTTCACAAAAACAAGGCTAAAGGGTACTTTTTCCTTAAAGTCAACAAAAAAAAACTTTACTCTGCTTATCAAAGGAAAAAAGAAAATGAAGCAACTTTCTTTTTCTTTTGATGAAGAACAACGCATTGTTGTCTCCTTCTTCTCAAGAACGCCTCCTTAATCACTTTTTTTAAAAAAAATTATTTCTTAAATATTACAACGTCAATCAAAACCACAAATTAAAGTGAAAGTTCTGATTTAAGAAAAAATTAATGCGTCTGACTGAATCAACGGTGTATCCAACTAGATTTTAGTGACGCGTTTGACAGGCGTCTGACAGGATCAGCCTAAAAAACACCCGTCATGGCGGTGCTTCTAATTAGATCCAAAATTCATACAACCAATTATGAGGATTTTTCTCACAAGTATGTGCATAAACAAATTTCTCTTAAACTTGAAAAATAACATGTAAAAATGGGGCATTAAATTCGTCTCTGATGCCATTGATGGTAAACTTGGAGCGAAAAAACATAAATCAGTGTGTACCTTAAATTCGCAGCGAAAATCGATTTTGCAACCAAAAGGATCTGCCCTAAGTCTACTTTGAATCTCTTGAAAACAAAGTTGTAGAATCACAAACTAAATGCCTTAAAATTTCACTGCTTTGTTGTTGTATTTTTATGTTTGTTTTTGTTACTGATTCTGACTTTTTACAGAGGAAAAGAAGTAGTAATATATTGGAGAACAGTAACCGTTCTCCCCAAGTTTCAAAATTAAAATTTCTCTCTTATTTTGTCAGATAATCCAAAAATAAATAAAAATCGGGTTGGATCGGGTCGGTCCACATGGGCGACCCATGACCCGTAATTCAACAAGAACTAAAAGAAAAGAAAGGAACTAAGAAGAAAAAAGTACACCCAGTTCCTTATTGAGTATGGGCGTCGTTGACACCAATTGATAAATATGTTTGAAAGTGTGACTTTTAAGTTTTCTTTTACTTTTGATTTGAGTATTTAAGTATCTGCCAATCATATAATTTTATTTACCAATCATATATTTTAGTATTAAGTTAAAATTAGAGATTTAATAAGAAAAAATCATTTACATTGTAAACTTTCTAAGCTTATGCCTAATTTGCGCCTCACGCTTAGGCGAATGCCCCAATGCTTGGGTGAACGCCTCAAGTTTTGGAGCATTTACCATTTGATACTTTCGCCTTCCCACAGCACCTCGGGGCGTTTTTGACTATTCCTCGCCCCAAACTGTCTTTTAAAATACTCTGAAAAACACGTAACAAAAGAAAAAATCATTAGTATTACCGAAAGCATCAAAGCAATATTATAAATTAATTATTACTTTTTATCATTAATATTTAAATTTAAAAAAAAAATTACTATAGCTTTTGATTTTTATAATTGTGCGTACATAGTAAATTGTATCTATTGATGGATTTTTGGTGTTAATAATGGAGATAAAAATTTCAAATAATAAGAAATTAAACATTTTAATTTGTGAAATACCATCTGAATAACCTTCAATGGCGGCAATATTTATTGATTGATCGCAAACATAATCTATCTATAATATATTAAAAGTGTGAAGACCCTTAGAAAAGTAATTTGAACTTTTTGCCCTTCATTAAAATATCCACCTTAAATAAAATTATATTTTTACATTTTTTCTCTAATTATTAATTATTTTTATAAATTTATAATTATCAAATAATATTTAATTATTACCTAAAATATAGGAATTTTTCCCATACTTTTAGATGTAAAAGTCCTTTTCTTCCACTGATAACATCAAAGTTCTCCTATTTTTTGTGAAAAAAAAAAGTGTCGTCTTATTTGAGTTTAGGGTTGTTCAATTTTTCTTTATTTGGGATTCATTCTATCAATTAGGTTTAAGTTTAATTATCTCTCTATAAATAGTTTTGTTGTATTCACAACATGCAATACAAGACATCTAAGCCAATTTTTTTAGAGGTAATCTTCATCTTTTTTTTTTTATGTTGAAGTTCTACTCTTCTATGTATTTGGCCTTTTCTGTTTGGCAAGAAGTTCGTTAGAGTCTTTGAAATCAGGTATTTCTTAAGTTAATATCTGGTATTTCTAACTTTATTGTTGAAATTTCTCTAAGCATGGGCAAGGCTAATTATTACAGTAACATGGCACAACAAAATTAAAATGCTAGCAAATTAGTAAAACTCTCAATCGTCAAAGAAACATTGTCCTATAGAGACAAATCAAAAATAATCATAGAGCTTCTAATGCCTCAATAACACCCTGTTGAGTTAAGAATTGCATATTGAGAGGTTCATAGCCCAGATATAGCTTGAATTATTCAGAAATTATAGGACAATTAGCAAGATTTAGTCTGATCATATAGTTTTTATAAACTCTGCTGACTTTGGTCCAATTGCAACACATACAACAACAGGTTTAGGAGAAAAAAACACCATACTGTTCTGGGGTAAAATTTTCTGAACACTTAGTTTGGTTTCCTTTACAATCAAGATAATTAATTGGATCAATCTTTGTAATTTTTGTTTCGTATATTTATATCTTCTTTTGAATTGACTGAGGCAGCACCCCAAGGAGTGTGATATAAACAACCTACCCTAATACAAATATTAGTGACTGCTTCTACGTCTCAACCTCATGATCTATCGATCACACGAAGACAACTTTACCATTACTCTAAGGCTCCCATTCACTCACTTCAAATATTTCAGAAGATTGTTTTCTTTGAACTTGACTTACTGACAAGGACATTAGTGTGGATTTCTTACCAAGAACCTTGTGTTTTCTGGATTCAACTTTTAAGAAGTATAATGCTATAGGTATATCTCTCTTCTTTATAACTTAATTCAAGGTTCTGGTATTCATTATTACCATCATTTTTCAGTTTAATGATAGGAGAAACTTCGTATAATTTCTATTAGAATCACAAACTAATTGAGAGTTCATCTCGAAGAAAGTAATAATAATCACAGAAAAACTCTTCAAAAACCTATTGAAGGAAGTACATATCCTATTTTCTACTAATAATATTTACGCTTATGACAAATTGTTTGAGCCAACACATTCCAACAATGATTGTTATTCGATTTGTTCATATTGTGGTTAGATTTATACACTATTTGTCTTATGTCCATTGGTTTGTGTTTTAGGTTGGTCTTATTTTCAGTAAAGAGGTACTATTGATAAAGAGGGCGAAACCATAAAAAGTATGAAAGCAAGAACAGGAGTACGAATTCAGATAAAGAGGTACTTTTGTTTTTTGGAGAGTTCCATTCTATTGAATAGTGAAAGGATTTGTTAAAAGTTTCCGCTTTAGAAAGAATCGTATTTTCACCTTAGTCTGATTATTTTAGTGATATTAAATATTGATTACAGTATATTTTAACAAAATAAAATAATAAATCTTTCTTTATAAAATAGGATGCTTTTTCTACTATCTAAAAAAAATTCCTAATTAGAAGAGGAAAACCCCAAAATTATAAAATAGGTTTTAACGTAATATTGACTATATTAAAAAAATAATTTCTTATAAAAATAGAATGTCTTTTTACCGTTTACAAAAATTAATCATTTCTAACTAGAACAGGATAATCCAAAAATCGACAAACAACAATTCTTATCTCATGTTAAATAGATTTTAACGTACTTTTTGCCAACTTCTATTCTATAAAAGCCATGCTAATTTCGTTTTTTACATTCTCATCATATAGTCTTTCATCGACAATTTCTATGCATAGAGAGAAAATTACAAGTGCTCGAGCAACAATATGACTTGAGAGAGAAACCCTTCTAAGGATATGATATTTGTTTTAATAAGCGTTGCTGCAATATAGAAGTCATATGTATTGGGAAAGTAGTTCACCATTATAATCTTCTATTTTTACAATTTCAATTTAAAACTATTGTAAAGTTCAATTCATAGTCTATGTGAGAAAGAGATGACTACATTTGGAGTGGTGGAAAAGATATATCAACTATTTGATCAAGAAGAGGGATTAAGTGACATGAAGTTTACAGGATAAATTTTACGCTTTTGTAATGGAACCAAATCAAGTTGTGCAACTTTATGGATTAACAAGAACTAATTATCAATTTACTAAACCCAATAAGACAATTTAAGGGATTGCTAATTTATTCAGCTACCTTATTTGTATTTTAAATATCTACAAATCTATATAACTAATTAAATAAGTTCTTCATCTTTACATGTTCATAAATGTAGAATTTAATTATTGTCTTCATGTTTATTATTCAAACAAATAAAATATTTTCTTTAATGTTTAAATCATTAAAATGAGGTACACGCGCAAGGCGCGTACATCTAAACTAGTATATATAATAAAGCAAAGAAGTTTGTATAAAATTATGTCAAGTGGCATATAGAGAACTAGCCACTTGGTATTTTGACAACAAAAATCTATTTTCTTGTCAACAAAATTTATTTTACTGATTAATTATTTATTTCATATGATTTCCAAATTTTCAGATCTCTCTCTCTCTATATATATATATATAGTAAAGAAGAATAGTATTGATTATTCAAAAATATTATTTTATCATAATATTTTATT